>NC_089821.1:188773376-188883376 GCF_035046505.1 Tiliqua scincoides
AGCTTTTCTAAGCGTCTGGAGAGAGAATGATTGAATGATTATCGTCCTGATGCCTCTGTCCTGCATTACAAAGTAAGCAAGGCTTTTTAAAATCACTGAGCAAAGGAACATTGTTTTTTAAATTATTTTCTTTTAACACATTTTTTGGTGCCTATGTGGGTTCTGGGAAAGGAACACTTGGATACAAAGACTCAACCTGTATATATTTTAGAAACTGAATGAAAATGAAATGTTGAGGTGCATCTTCAACCCCACCCACACCTATTGTCAAGAAGGCCAGAGGGAAGTGAGCACTCCCGAAGCTATTATTAGGTATGTAAGGCTACAGACCTATAAAAACTATCTTGAAATTAATAGCCTAATCCTAACGCCCAAAGCGCTGCTGGGTGCAGTGGCACCAAAAGGGCTACCACTGCATCCAACAGCCCCATGGAAGCCACTGGAAGTCTCCTCAGGGGAAAGTGAACATTCGTCCCCTTCCCATGAGTAAGGGCACAGGCTCCCCAATGGGGCTACTCGAGTCTTTACTGGCTATTTTGTTGGCGTAGACTAGAAAAGCTCTGTGTTGGGCTTTTCAGCTCCCTTCCCTGCTCCCCCCTCCCCCCACTCTGGAATGCCTCCCCCATTCATACAACCACATGGCTACCAGGGGTGGTGTTACTTACCCCTGGCTGGAGTTCTCCCAGTGCTGGACCCAGCACCAACTGGCATTGGCCCTGTGCCGGCAGTCCCTACTCCCCCCGTGCCATAAATGTGCTTTACGGCATGATTACAACATCCAGAGCTAGCGCTGAACTCCTCTATTATACCATATATTGGTCATGAAAGTATGGGGTGCAGGGTTACCTTGCCCAAGGGAAGGTTCTGTATATTCCAGCCCTTATGAATACATTCACTAAAGACAGGTAACACAGTAGGAATGTGAAAGAGAATGAGAGAGAGAGAGAGAAGAGGACCTTTACTGGAAGACCTAAGGAAGGAGGCACGTCAGGACGTACTTAAAAGTAGTTATGGAAAGAACTAATCTAATATCAGGAGGGAGGGCATTCCAATGACAGGGAGTTTCTAAAGAAAAAGGATGTTGTGAAATAGAGCAAGATATTCTAGGTTTAACAAGATTAGTAGCAGTAGAATGAAGAGCATGTGAAGGAGAATATAATGAGAGAAGATAAGAATGAGCAAGTACATTTAAAAGGCAGAAAAAAGAACTCTAAAATAATATGAGATGAGAGAGAAAAACAAATGGAGAGACTGGGAAAGGGGGCAACCTGATCAATCTAGCGGACAGTCTTAGCAGTGCAATCTTATGCAAGTCCCATTCTAAGTAGGCATGTATAGGATTGCACTGTAACTCATGTACAATGATGATACTTACATTTTAAAAGTAACTTAAAGTAAGCCTGATACACAGCCAAGAACTCCCAGTAACTTGTTTATACAATTTAAATAACAGATTATTAATATTACAAAATGGACAGGAAACGCACAATTACCCACCCGTTATCAACTCTTATAAAATATGCATTATTACATTTTGAAATGTTTGAATGAAATCTCCTCTAACAGCGACAGGCATTTGTACATTTACCTTAAATATTGAACAAGAGACAAAGGTCTCTGTGTGCCAGGTCAAGGACAAAGCTCTTATGCGAGCAAGATACAAAGGATACCTGTGAGCAAATATATGTTCAAAATATATGAGTGCAGCATAAGTCATTTGCGGGGCTCATAGTATGATAAAGAATTCAGCCTTTTGGGTGCTTTTGTGAACAAAAAGTGGGTTGTGGTGAAAAAAAATCTCAAAATAAGAATATAATGAATTAAATATACATGCAATCTTGCACAATCTTATACATTGATTGTACTGCAATCACATACATGTTTACTCAGAAGTAACAGCCCAATCCTGTGCTCCCATGGCATGCAGCTTCGGAGGCACTGAAAACGGGTGCCACCAGATCCTGTGCGCCACAGGCTACCGCAGGCAGCACCTTGGGAGAAGGGAACTTTCGTCCCCTTCTCCCGGGTAAGGGAAGTAGCGATGGGGCTACTCAATTCAATGGGGCTACTCAAAGGCGTTCCTGTAAGGCGCTGAGCTCCACATGAACGGACAGGATTCAGTGGAGCAGCGCTCCACCTGACCTGTCTCCCTCCCTCCCTCCCCGCTCCCTCCCTCTGGTACGCCTCCTGCCCACCCTCTCCTCATCTCCCGCCTCCTTCCCACCCTCTGCTCGCTTTCCCCCTCCTCGGATTGCCTCTTCCCTGCCTCCCCCCATGCCCCCACCTTCCTTTGTGACCGCTGAGCAGCAGAGGCTGGGCACCCGCCCAGCGCTAGTCCAGCACCAGCCAGCGCTGGGCTAGCACAGGTGGTGGGCCGGCATTAGGCCTTGCAAACATGCCTTACGGCATGTTTGTGACAGTGCGCACTGTCGGTAAGCCAGTGCACTGTGCCCAGGATTGGGCTCTTAGTCTCCTCTGTGTTCAATAGGACACAGGTAAATGTATCTGCAGCCAATTTGCAGACAAATTGCTTAAAGATTACCTCAGAAGCAGAGCTAAGGGGGGGGCGGTGCACTAAGTATGGCACACTCTGCAGTGCGCCGTGTAAGCGCATATACTATCACTGCCCTGAATGACTTTGATACTGAGAAGGAGGGGACACTTACATGGCACATTGTGGAGCATGCTGTACTTACCGCTCCATCCCCCCCTCTAGCTCTGCTTCTGGATATCTGCAGTGCATATTTGTGTTTTATATCTCAAACATTATTACAGGCGACTTACTGCAACAAAATACAATGGAACCATGATGTTGATGATTGCTTTGATAGTTGAGTTCTGTCCTGCACCTGGATGAAGGTATACAGGTCTAGCCTATTTATACATGGATTTTTTATACACGGATTTGACTCAACACGAATGGCCCCTGCAAATGAGAAGGAATGTGCTGATCCCTGGAGAAGGGGAAAAATGCACCCCTTTAAAATCAGTTTAAAAAACTGAACAGTCCTTTAACAGTAGCCTCCTTAATGAGAGAGAGAGAGAGAGGGGGGGGCAGTTGGCTGACAATCATCAATCCTTCTCTCTCCAGCGGACCTCTCCCTTCCCCTTGAGCATGTGAAAGAAAGGTGATCACTTTGCATTGGTGAAGGGAGAGGCTGAGTGAAGCTCCTTTCTAAGCTGTTGGAGGAGGACTGGTTGATGGATTGTCTTCTTAATGACTCTTATCTTACATCACAAAGGTCAACAAGGATGTTTTTAAATCACTGGAGGAAAGAGACTTTGTTTTTTAAATTGATTTGCTACAGTGCATTTTTTGCCATCCACGGGAGTGCTTGGAACAGAACCCACATGAATAATGAGGCTCAACCTGCATGTATATTTAAGAATTCTTACCTAACATGGTGATGTTTCTAGCTTTTTAATTGTTGCAAAGAAGCAGCTGTCACAGTTTAAACAGATGTGCTGCTAGTACCTTGTCAGTCTATCCTTGCACAATTTTTTTTTACAAATAAACAGCTGTAGAATAGGTGGGGACTCACCTTTCCCCCCCTACTATTTATCTCAATGAGGTGTGAACATAAAAATTAAATCTTGACATTATTAAAATGTGCTTGAGCTGTTTGAAAGAGAAGCTCATCTTGAATTAAGGATCAACTTCCAGGAAGATGTGAGCATCAACATCGCTTATTATGATATGAAGAACTGATCAGGAACCGCCATCTGGCCCAGGTTCATTATAGATGTCTTGAAAACTAAGTGAAAATGCTGTCCATAAGTTTCTTCATTGGTGTGACTGTGAATGAAATCAAAGGAAGCCCATAGTGATAGAGAAGTGCTGGAGCTTGTCACCCCCTTCTTAGACGCACGCCATTAAGACCATAGCAACAACAAAATCAACTTTAAATTTCTTCATTACAGAGCTTTCTTTTCCTACCACTTATGTCTCCTTTGAACCTTATTATACCTCATTTAAAGACCTAACTCATTTCACATCAAACTTGTGAAGCAGGTTACAAGACTTTGAAAAAATGTGTAACAATTGAAAAATGGGATTTAAAAAAGATCCCAAATAAATATAAAAAATATTTTACAGTACAGTCCTAGGTATGTCTACTCAGAAGAAAGCTCCACTGAGTTCAGTGGAACTTACTCACAGGTAAGTATGTACAGGATTGCAGCCTTAAAATACTAGCCTGTGCACGTTTAGTCAGAAGTAAGGCTATGTTCACCAAAATTTACTCCCAAGTAGATTTGCCAAGGGTTTCACCCAGTGGTTCCCAAACTTTTTTGACCCACGACTCCCTTGACCTACTGGTTATTGGCTATGGCTCCCCATTATGTAACTTTGGGGGGGAAGATGGGTAAGCCAGGCCTCATTAGTACTTCTATTTTTCTCCTTGAAAATAATTGGGATGAAAGGTATTAATTCTTGTTGGCATCCTTCAGTCTCGGAAGACTATGGTATCGCGCTCTGAATAGTGTTCTGGAACAGAGTGTCCTCTCCAGTGTGCGAAGCCTGGGTAAAACAGGTATGGAGGATAGACTGTTACCCATGCAGCAAATCCCCCCTCTCCACGTCGCTGAAATGGTCCAATGGAAAGGCAGAAGCCAATACGGTTGGTTCCAGCGATGTCGCAGGAGTTGCCAGAACGTGACTGTGTTCAGCCATGAACTGCCTCAGGGACTCCGGCTCTGGATTTTGCCTCGAGGTTGACTCCTGAAGCCTTTTCCATAACTGGATGTAGCCATAAGGCAGTGGAGGTTTGGGATCAGAGTTTTCCTTCTCTCAGATGAGCTGCCTTCCCAGGCTGACGAGTCCCATCTACCCGGTATTAATTAAGGAGGAGGGTAATCACATGGTTCAGGAAAAGTCCTTTGCAGCTGTGTCATCAGTCGGTCCTGTCAAGTAGGCATGGCACTGGTCTGACCCTTTCCTCTCCAGATGGGCACCTAGTACCAAGTATAGGTCTTTAGGGTGTCTTTTATATGCCTTGAATCAAAGGAAACAAACATACATAAAACACTAATGATGCAACACGCTGTTGCTGCATGCTCCATTCCAGCAGCAACCCAAGGACTGCCACACCACCCAGAACCCAGGATTGGTAACCCCCTCTCCTTTCCAGCCTTTCTTCCCACTTCTCTCCCTGTATACCACCAAAGCTGCTGTGCCAGCACAAGTTAGACAGCCAATCTTTGGAGGCTGTCTCCCAAAGAACCCATTCTCTAAAGCAGCTCTGGCTTTGTTGCCCTGCTTCCTTCTTGTAACGAAGGCTGCCGATTACATTTTGGGGCTCGTTTCAAAGCCCTTTAGCTGTCTTCACACTGTGCTTCTGATCAAGAGATCCACCCAGTTTGGCATGCTTGCCCTCTGGCTCCTGCAACACACCTCACTCAATCTGGCAGACGTAGACTGATAAGCTTGTTCTCCACTGCAGCCTTGCCACAGATCCACAATCTCTCCGCTATTTTTCATTGTCTGCCTTGTGAGGAGTCAAACTGATGACACCCTTAATGCTTGTGATTTTCTTCCTTTCTGTGTGAGTCCTATATGTGTGAGAGTGAATCTATGTTTAAATTGCTTTAGGAGAGACCTGGGATCAGTCCTAGACCCCCATTAGCAAATTTCTTTACTGACATTCCAGTTCCTCAAATCCAGGCTGCTCAGTGCAGTGCATCCAATGCAAGCTTCTTCAAGCAGATGCAGTGACAGTTAGGAGGGTTTGTTGTGAGGAAGGCTAGCTGTCCCTGTACTAGGGGCTGAAATGAATTCACTGCTCACTGAGGGGCTCAGGCTACAGAGAACCACTCTTCACCTGCAGCCTCTTGCCATGGTCCAAATGACAGGAGACCCTATATTTCTCTGCCAGCTCACCAACTTTCCTTCTTTCTCTCCCTTTATCCTGCATTTCTCCCCATTATTTTATCCCTCTATACCAAGGGTGTCCAAGCATTTTGGCAGGAGGGCCACATCATCTCTCTGACACTGTGTTGGGGGCTGGGGAAAAAAAGAATTAATTTACATTTAAAATTTGAATAAATTTACATAAATGGATTTATTAGAGATGGAACTTATATGAGTGAATGAAGGTCTTGCAGTAGCTCAAGGCCTATAAAAGGCCTTGCACAAAGCAAGGCCAGCCTTTCCTTCACTGCCACAGCTGCATCACAAACATGAAACAGCAAGCAGTGGAGGCAGCCCTCATCCCACAGTTGAGGTGAGAGGTTGAACAGTCGTCCTTATGCTGAAAGCAGTTGTGTTGGGCCAGCATGGGCTCCAGCAAGTCTCCAGAGGGCCAGAGTCTCATTAGAGACTGGGGGCTCCCTGAGGGCCTGATTGGGAGCCCCCAAGGGCCTCAAGTGGCCCCTGGGCCAGGGTTTGGGCACCCCTGCTCTATACTCACCCCACTGTGCATCCCTTTTGTCCTTTTATAAACTTCCTTTCTCATCCCATCTTCTCTTTCTCCCCATTTCCACTCTATACCAACTGATATAGGTCCTATGATTAGGGCCTAGCTGCGAATGAATGAATAATATTATTGACATATTGCATTCCTTTATTTTGATTCTCTTTCCTATTGTTAAATTATTCCCACAATAAAGTTGGCTTTTTTGCTCCTTTCATTTTGCCTCCCTTTTCTTTGCCTGCCAAGCCATCAAGCAAGGTCCTTGATCCAGGATCCTAGTGCATAAATTAGTCTGCCCCCATGTGCAAGTGTTCCATGTCTTTAAACAGTAATCATGTGCAGAGTTACTCATAAGTAGAAGTGTTTGAAAATGGTGTTATTTACTTTACTTAGAAGTAAGCCCATTGTGTTCAGTAAGAATTAGGTTATAATCCTATCTAAATTGAAAACAAACACCTCTACTCAAAAGTATTTTCCACTAAGTTTAATAGGGTTACTCTGGGAAAGTGTGCATAGAATGGCACTGTTAGTAGGCTTTAGCATGATTTCAGTGGTACTTGTGTTCTGTTTACCTGGATACTTCCATCTTCCCTGGTCTCTTTAGAAAAATAGAGATCTGTCCAAATGATGTGTAGGAAAATGCTTGGGAACAACATATTCATATGCCCAAGGTCAACCTGCTGTCCATCTGTGCAGACAGACCACTGAATCAGTTCAAGGAAAGCAAGCAAGCGTGTCTAAATATTTCTATCCTATTTTTCCCAAAGCTCAAGGTTCAAGTATATATACTTCAAGCATATATTGTATACGCAAAGTGATGAGCTTCAAGGTACAAGTGTATATAAAAAGAAGAAAATTGTGATTTTTTTCTGATTAGACAAGTATGTCTTCAGTAGCCAAACTTCTCTTCAATTATTGCTGCCATTTGGGTTTTGCAAGCTTGGCTGAAGCCACACAACATAGTTATCCCTTAAAATATGTTGTTGCTTTGGAAAGATGCGAAGCAAAAACCTGAGTGGCTCGAATGTTTAATCTTACTGCGCTTCCACATTCAATGGGGCATTCAATACTGCGCTTCAGTGGGGCAACAACTCTACTCTGGGGCAGAGAGATCTCTGAGCTTTGAATGAGATGAAAGTGCATGGTAAGAAGAAATTTTAATTTCCTAAACTCATCATCACAGAACAATACACAACAAGAAACAAAGATAGCATCAATCAATAATAAACAAAGATAATATAGAAAGTGTTAAAAACCACAGTTGTAAAAGTCAAAAGAAGGAATCCACAGTAATCAGAAGCACCCTTACCCTTGGTTTATAAGATGAATCAGTCACTGCTAACCTTTTATGCTCTATTTCCTAGACAATTCAAAGGAGCAAGGAGGCATATCACACAAGCCTGGAGGCAGGTAATGTGGAAGATGGGCTAGGAAGCACTATGTAGGAGCTCGAAAGCTGGGCTTAAACATATACCAATGTCCAGGCAAAAGCTGTCAGACTTGGAAGTTTTTAACCCTTGGCAAGGTTGACCAAGCAAATCTGAACAGATGAAACATGGCTCTCTGACAGAAAGTTTGGAGAGTGCTTATGAATCTAGTCTGATGAATAGCTGGATGCTGGAACCTCAGAAGATGCTGGTTCAAGACTTCCCTACATTTTGCATATTACAGTTTTTTCAATAATATGAATAATAACTATAAAAAAGGGGGGGAGGAAGCTAATTCAGACTCCTCCTTACTGAAAATAACTCTGCAACTTGAAGATATCTGATAAATGATCTCCCAAATATCCACTTAAAAGGAATAAAAATAGACATGTGAAAATTCATTAACAGTTTATCTTTGGAGACAAAAACAAAACAAAAAAAAACCAGTCATGTGTCACCTTCCCCTAAAATTTTTGGTACAATCATATCGACAACAACAAAGGTGGTTTGGAAAAAAATATATGAGACTTCAGTGCCCACCAATTTCTTCCTTCAGAGACTTTGGGCACAAACCTAACCGGCAGTTATGCTGGCATAGATGGCCCTGGAGGGTCGCAAATGTGCCGTAAAGTACGTTTGCGCCTCTGTGACCGAGGGCCGCGTTGGCGCATTCAGAGTGCGCTGACACAAGCAGCAAAGGTAGGCATGGGGGGTGTGGGGAGGGGGGCGGGAGGGGGCGTTACTGGGCAGAGGGAGGGAGGGCCCGGGGGCAGGCGCGTGGGGAGCTGGGGGCGGGGCTGGGACCCGGCAGTTATACTGGATCCCAACCCCTGTCCCCGAGGCGAGCGGAGCTGCTTCAAACTGTTCCGCTCCCCTCGGACTTGCGCCACCTCTGGAGGTGGCACAGGTCAGAGGAGACTCATAGGGGCGCGCAGCCCTTACCCACGGGTAAGGGAAAGAGCTTCCCCTTGCCTGTGGCTGAGCCGCTGCTTGCTGCAAACCCGCGTTGGATACAGCGCAAGCCTCCTGGGTTTGGATTGTGCCCTAAAAGCGCGGGTTTGGATTGCGCCCTAAAAGGCCTAATCCTATCCAACTTTCCTGCACTGATGCAGCCATGACAGTGGGGTGTGTGCACTGCAGTCTGTGATGGTGGAGGCTTCTTCGAAGGTAAGGGAGCATTTGTTCCCTTACCTCAGGGCTGTATTGTGACTGCATTGGCACTGGAAAGTTGGATAGGATTGGGCCCTAAATGACATATTACACATTTGTTTTAACTTCCATTGTCTCAGTACTTAACCTGACCTATGTCTGCACAGCAACAATACATTTCTTGTTCCTCTCAGTTTTCTCAGCAAGGATCACAGACAGTCTTGTATTTTGTATTTCATCTCCTACTAAGGCAATGGTTCTTTTTTATCCATACCATCCCCAACATCATCATAGTATTTTGAAGGAATTTGGTTCAATTTCCATTTTAAATAGTGAATGTTTAAATCCATTTGTGATCTCTTAAAACATGCTAGAAAAGATAGGAGCTTTTTGTCTTCTCCTTAAAAAAGTATAAAAATAAAACATGAAAAGCTGGAAAATAATCTTAAATCGTTTTATGCAGTGCATGAAACTTCAAAATAATGAGAGCACTTTGATTTAGAAATGATTGGGGTTCTAGGCACACAAATCATAAAGAGCTGTAAAATTATTAGAACACTCCAGCATTCTGTAAGCATTTCAATTCGGAGGTAATCAGGGATTCTGGACTTACAGAGCAATTTTCCTGGCGTTCGTAGGAAAGCGTCACTCTTTCAAACTGAAGCACACTTAACAATATGAAGAACTCCAATAATTTAAAATTGCTGTGTATCACACATGCCCAGAAATCCAATTTATCCCTTAAATAAAAACATTGCAACTTCAGAAGTACAGAGAGGCCCACCCACACCATCAAATCAATCTAACCGTACCAATTTGTGTGCCAAATCAGTCAATTCATTATTTCTTCCAACTAAGGAGTTATACCATGAAGATCTATTATATCTCCTTTTTTAATAGTCTCTTGGGTATTATAGCATTAAAATTATCTTTTTCTTCCTTCAGTTTTGCAACCTTACATGAGCCTGAAGTGTGTACTCAGGTTCCATGTGGGAACATTTCATTTATCTGAATGACTTGGAGAACATTCAAATGTTTAAATAATCAGACGGTCGTATCAAACTGTGTCTTTCAAAATTTCTCTTCAGTCTTTTTCAGACATTCAAGATTTGTGGATACTGAACATATGGGGCTGTGGCAGGTGGACACTTTGTCCCTGACCTATGTACTTTCATTCCAATGTTGATAGATGCGCCCCGTGCAGAAAGCACAGTTGTAACTTGGGGTTCCTTTACAGACCTTATAATGAGCATATAGGTCAGAAACAGGACTTGTCATCACCATCCCACTTGTATTCGGTATCTGCAGGTGCTAAAGGCTTGAGAAGGGTTATTGCCTTGTTGCTGTAGTACAGAGAAGATAACTTCAGAAACATCTTCAGATCCAAGATTGGAGAATGCTATTGCTGCTCTATAAAGTGCCCTAAGCAAACTATAGTAATGTGCTTATAGTCATTGCTGAAATAAAGGCAGAGTTCACATGGTAAACAAAAAATTAAAAGTCAAGCTGCTATTATAGATCCTGAATTTGAAGCATACTCTGAATGAGGCCAAGAAATCTCAACAACATGAACACCTTATTTAAAGAATAAAGTTTAAAATTAGGGGTGGCTTCCAAAGGGATCTGAAGCAAAACCATAAATGCCTCACACTTGCTCTGGTGCTGCTTCTATGTTTCTTCCAAACCCAGAAATGTTTGTTTTCAGGAGAGATATCCAAGACCTGCGTTTCAGAGTAGATGTGGAAACACAGGGAGCTACTCTTTTACTCTGTGTCAGATCCTGAACTATCCTGAGGGAAGCTTTTAGAAGCTGTTGCTTGTGTCCTAGAGGTTCACAGTGGGCTGAAAAGTAGTTTTCAGAAAATAATAAATTCAAGTATTTCTCCACTAATCTGTGTACTGTGACGTTTCCGTGTGGGTAGGAGGGGGAATGGGGGCAGAGAGACTGCCAGAGGAATGGAACTGGCGGCAATGGCACACGCTGGATCTTATCCCCTCCGGTAGTAGCCTCCTCTCCTCCTTCCTCTCCTCAGACTTGTGCCAGTGAAATCACTGATGTGGGTCCAAGGAGACCCGTTGCAGGCCTCCTGCTCCAACCGCCCACTGGATACAGTGTGTGTCTTTTTAGTGCAGCTGCATCTGTAGTAGGGGTGGAGGAGGGAGAAGAGGATAGGATTTGGCTATAGGTAATAAGAAAAGTAAGTAAATATTATTTCACAGGTTAACATCTGTAAGAGCTTCAGTAGGACAGCCTTACGCATAGTGCCTCAACTGTTGATATCTCTTCCCATGGAGATCTATGAAAATCTCTCTCTCTTTAGGTTTAGGAAGTATGTAATATTTAAGCTTTAAGTATGATTTTAGAAGTTACAATATTTTGGATATTATTATCCAAATAATAATATTTGGGGGAGTGGAAGGGGGGTGGAACTGGCCCAAGAGGGGAGTGGGACCGGTAGAGGAGGCTGGTAACTATCCTGTTTCGGGCTTGGAAAACCAACATGGGGCTTCTCAAGCTTGCTCTAGTAATTCAGTTAGCGCAGATGCAAGAAACTCCATTTTGGGGGCTGGGGCTTTACTTGGGGTATGGGGATAGTTGTCCCCTTCCCCCAAATATACTTCCAGTGGCTTCTCTGGCCCCACAGGCTACAGCGGTAGCCATTTCGGCGCTGCTGTATCACGTGGCGCCGAGAAGCTTAGGATTGGGTTGCCCAGCCCCAGTCCTATTCCTCACCACCAACACCAATGTAGCCATGCCAAAAAAAGCACATAATGCATCCAGTGGTGGTGATGGTGGTGGTTGACCCAATAATTGAATACTGTATAACTGAATAGCTTTTACTTACCTCCTCATAAGCCTTGAACCACCTTTGGGTCACCTTGGGCATTTTGATGGTGTATATATAAGGAGGAAAAAAGGGATAGGGAGGTTTAAAACGGAGGCAGTAAGATCTGCCATGCAACATTGCCACTGTATCTACTGCTCCTGCCCCCTCCCTGCCCCCTGGTTTCTCCCCAACCCCAGCCAGTTATGCCCCCAGTCTTCCCTCCCCACCCCAAACCCACCCCCACTTTGAGATGGCAGCACAAGACCTTGACACTTATTTTAATTGGTACGTATACCAATTCCTTTGGAGTCACATGGCTTTGAACAGTGTTTTGAACTGTGAAGTAAAGTGTTGCAAAAGGCCAGTTACCATGCAAATTCATGTTAGTGGATTGAATCCCTCATTTTTCATTCCCGAGACCTAGTTTGTAAAAGACCACTGAATTAAACCATATTTCTTTCGATTGGCTCCTATGGAAGCAATTTTAAAATGAGCAATGACACCACATGTTATTAATCATCACTGTTAGGTTGAGCACTCAATAGACCAAAATTTGCTTTTGTCAGACAGAACACACGAGTACAAAAACCATTATGTGTGTTTCTGTTTTACTGCAAGAGGAGCACTTAATCCTAGCTTGCTGTCTATCGTTATTTAAGATACATTTATAAACAGAGGTCTTCCTGAGGGATCCATAAATCATATATTACTTCTTAGTTATGCCATATTTTAACGGAGTGTTAACATGCAAAAATAAAGGTTTGTCACATACAATGCTAATAAACTCGCCTCGCTGTGGTGTGTGGAGGCGAACACATGTACCACCCATACTGACAGCAGTCACTAAATATGCAGGTTCAGTTTACCACCAGCTTTAATAAGCTGCAGTAATGAACTTCAAAGCACACAAAGGCGAAAGCTCTTCCCTTGTCTAGCCCCTGACCTCAGTTCTTTGCTTTTTATCTTCATATAAAAGGGAAATATGTCCCCCCCCCCCCCCAAAAAAAGAGCTTAGCTTAGGCTTGGGATATTGTGTCCACCACAGCATAATAATCTCTAAAAGTGATCTCTAATTCTTTATCTTTGTTCAGGGTGTTTTTTCTTCTTTATTGGCACTATAATTTAGGAGAGCAGAAATTCTTGCTTTCAGGTAGGAACTTGGGGAATCCTTTTGCGATTCTTGAAAGGCCTTGTTTTGATAACCCCGTCAGTGAGGGGAGATCTGTTCTACTCTTGGAACTCTGTTCCTTGGAGATGGTTGTATCATCATATTTACTGCATTTTTAAACCTTGGTGAGGAGGCAAACTGGTATGTGGTTATATGTTCCTCCATAGAAAAAAGAACTAAAAAAGTTAATTCAACCAAAAGAAAACAATGCAGCAGTCATAGGCCTTGTCTCTCAGGTGTTATGCCTGACATGTAGTTTTCTATGTGAAGGAAAAACATTGCATGAAGGAACATTCAAGCATGGGACACATGGGCACAGCTGGGATTCTGCTGAGCCACCCCAGAGAAAGACTGCAGGCAAGCAAATCCTGGGGTAGCTGCTTCTTGCAGGAGTACCTGCTGTCTCCACATGGCTTCTGGACTTCAAATCAGTTCCTGCTCATTGGCAGAGTAAGCTCTGGCAGAGTTGGCAGAGTAAAGAGGAGCCATGGCTGCTTGCATCTCTCCAGGTGCATTAGAAGGGAGAGTGTTTCATTGCGCCCAGTCCTCACTGCCCAAAGGAACGGTGCAGGTGAACAAGGGAACAGATGAGGCAGCCACTCCTTGTAGAAACAACTTCTTCTACTCACCTCCATGCCCAGCAACAATGTTTGGAGTTCACCAAACATTCACCAAGGGGAGCAGACACTCTTTGCTTTTAGCTGTTGAAAAAGGGGTAGTTAGGCAGCAGAATTGATACTAGAGATCTATGTGATAATCCAAGAGGGTCAGAAAGGGAGGGGTGACATGGGATGCAACATCTATGTGTGGTGGATGGAATTCTCTTCTTTGCTTACCTGTATGGGGTGCATTTTCCTTGCTTTCCCTGTTGGGTTGGTGAGGTTCCAGTTGGGTATTTGAGCATGGACTCCTCATGGGGGAGAACGCTTGCAATAAAAATTCTGAGAAGACAAGAGTTGTGAGGGACAAGAGGTTTTTTGTGCAGAAGGTTCCCTCTGTGCACCAGGTGCTCTTTCACCATCCGTCATCAAACTTCTCCTTTGAAAGACCAAAGATCTATAGGCCTCTGCCACACTTCTTTTATCTGAGTGGTAATCTCCCTGTCAGGGAAGGGAGTTGGTGTGGGCCAGTCAGAGATGAAATTTTCTGTAATTCTTCCCTTCCCCATTGTTCCTGAAGGGTTACTTCTTCCTATGCCAGTAGTGTCACTGATGTGGCATTTTTCCAGTATTGGGGGCATGTTGGTTGCCTGAGGGATACTTGGGATACGGCGTACATCAACACCTCCTTGTTCCACCTATGTTTTGTCTGATCTCATCCTCAGTTTGGCTTCTCCTTTAGTGGAATTGTAGGTCCAATCCTATCCAACTTTCTAGTGCTGATGAGGCCATGCCAATGGGACGTGTGCTACATCCTGTGGTGGTGGTGGCAGTCATGGAGGCCTCCTCTAGGTCAGGGAACAATTGTTTCATTACCTTGGGGCTGCATTGCAGCTGCAGCTGCACTGTAAAATTGCATAGGATTGGGCCCTGTACCAGCATCTGAGTTCCATGTTTTTATGATGTTGCATCAGCATCTGTGGTGTGTGGTACATCTATGGGTAGGTGGACTTCTACGTTGGTGGGGCTGTCATTGTGCCAGCATGTATGTGGAGCTACACTGAGGTATCTGGAGTTTTGGATTGGGCCTGTTAACGTGTGGGTGAAAATACATGTATATATCACAAAGTTAAACTTTCTGCTTGCAGTTAGAATGTGAACTTATGGTTACTTACATTTTACCTTTGTTTTTACAGGTGAAATGGGTGGTATATCAGACAGCTTATTAAAGAGACAAGCTTGCTGCTTTCTCTGAGTGGGATGACAGAACAAGTCATGGTACGTATTGTAATTTCAGTGCTGCAATACATCTTGAAGCTGTCTGAGGTAAAATGCTTGCTAAGCATTGCATTGGGGCTGTCAGAATGCTTCATGGGGTAGTAATTAAATTGAGGCAATTCTACAGTTCATTTTGTGGAACCAAGCCAAAACTATATGTAGTCTAGAAATATTCTCCAATAGACTTTGGTTTTTAAAAAAATTTAAAAGTGGAGAACTAGAAGGTTTTCCTCTAAGGATATTTTATTCAGTGGAATACATCCAACTTTTTTTGTTTTGTTCATTGGGCTTTGTCTGTTTGTTGCTGACTGATTTCACATTGTACTTGAAGGAAAGAGGATATTGTGAATTTAAAATGTAATTGCTTCTGTAGTGTGGACTTCAGCTGCTATTTATGTAACTGAGGATTTGCGAAACAGAGAAGTCTGTGGTTTTTTGTTGGGCCCCTAAGATAACTTCAAGTAGTCTTAAGGCCTACTTAAATTGTCTTTGTTGCTCCTGGTTTTAGAGTAGCTACGTGAAGCGGCATACCAAAAGGCAGAGAAGATATCATTGGCAGGAAATTCTAATCAAGGGAAAAGCTAGAACACTCCATTACTCTATGGTATTGGCCTGCGCACCTTTATTTATAATGCAGTGTAATATTCTACCTTTTGACAAATTGGTTCTCAAGGCAGTTTACAGTAATTACTTTAAACAGTATGTTTTAAATACTTCAGAACAATCAAAATCTCATTTCTCAGTGAAGAATGAATCCTAGCAGTGGAAACAGAAAATAATAAGTAAAACATCTACATGAATGTAGTGGCAGATGAAGTAGCTGGTTGGGGCCAGTGGTGCATGGGAGTTGGCTGGGATGATGCACTCCCCTCTGCAGTGCCCTGGGTGTTTCCTGGGCTCTCAGTGTGTGTGTGTGTGTGTGTGTGTGTGTGTGTAGCGCTCTTCACTTAAAGTGGTGAGTGCTGTGATTTTGGACCCACCCACCGTTCCACTTTTTCATTTGGCTCTAATATGGAAGCAGGAGAGGGTGTAGTGCACAGGCGCAGAGGCGATGCAATAATGCCCAGGGGTGACATTTCCACATCACTATGTCGTCTGACCCGAGGTGCCAGGAGGCTCCAGGCACTGGTGTAGCTAAGGGGGTGCAGAGGGTAGCAGTTGCACCCTCAAGCCTTAGGGGGGCAATAAGCTAAACTTGACACTAGTGACCAAAATTGTGAAAATCTTGGGATGTAAGAATAATACCATCATGTTATATATCATTGGAAAGGTAATTTAATGCTGAATGCAATGAAAGAAACTGCATTGGAATATCTGTATTCTATCAAAAGTTATGGCCAATTAACCAGAAAATGAAAACACAACAAAAAGTGGATTTTCTTAACTCAAAACTGACCTATGAGACTGATTATTCTGAGAGCCAATGACATGTTATTATGTTATTGACAGGTTATTGACATATTATCATGATACAGCATGAAACCAATAAGGAGTTAATAAGAATCAGCCTGCCTATGTAAACCGCCTTGAATAAAGTCTGAGGAGAAATCTAAGGACCGAGAAAGGTGGTATAGAAATACCTGTATTATTATTATTATTATTATTATTATTATTATTATTATTATTTCCGTGTATCATAATACAGTTACCCCCGCTAACTGGGTAAAAAGGGACTTTTTCAAGTGGTGGGCCTCTTATATTTAGCAGGGGGAGAATAACCATCCCTCTTCACCAAGGGGAACACTTTTTATTTATTTAATTTATTAAATTTGATTTTGTTGGGGGGGGGATACAAATGTTCTTTGATCCCAGGTAGCAGATAGATGCCTTAGCTGTGCCACTGACTGGGGGGGGGGGGAAAGGCAGCAGAGCAAGTGGGTGGCGAGCTGCTGGGGGGAGGAGGTGGGTTCTTCCCAATTTTCACTTTTTTAAAAATCCCAGTTGTGACATCACTTCCGCTTGTGACATCACTTCTGGGGCAACATTTTGAGCTTGGCATCGGGCTACACAATCATTAGCTATGTTACTGGCTCCAGGACACTGTTGCACGAATACTCTATTGAGTTATTTATCTCCCTGCAGAAACAAATGTTTAAGGGCTTTTTCTCGACTACAGCATGTCAATAACATGTGCTCTTTGCCCCAGTCCTTAACCATCCAGTGATCAGCATTTCTCCTCATTGGCAGGTGGAACATTCCAAGGTGGCAACCAACTGTTCTGAGTTTGTTATGGCAAAAACATGCTGATCATAAGTCGATTTGGGGCTGGGGCTGGGGAAATGTATCAACATGGGAGCAGGGGCTAAGTAATGTGTTTGTCACCTTCTTCAGTGTGTGGATTCTGCCCACACAAGGCCTAATGAGCAAACAGGACTTGTGTCACTAAAAACTTGGGTAAAGAAACATGATTTCAGCTGCATCTAATTGTCAGTAAAATAGATAATAAATGAATGTGGAGAGAATTCCACTGATGGACCGAAGCAGATCTTGTCCTGGACATGTGTGTTTATTATGTTTAAATGTTCTTGGCTGCTGTTCAGCCAAAGCCTCCCAAGTGGCTTATAATTATAGATTGTAGTAGTATAGAATAAAAATAACTCAAACAGCCATTATAAAAGCAGCAGTGCAATACTACAATTGAAAACCAAACCCAGCTCACTTCTGAAGGTGGAGGTTTGTCAAGTAGGCAGGGTGTCAGCCGAAGATTGTGCCAAACTCATTGGGAGCTCAGTCCTCCAGGTACCCTGGCCTTAGACCATTTAAAGTGCCATAGATCAGAATGAGCACTTTGAACTGTGCCCAGGAAACCACTGGCAGCCAGTGTAGATTTTTTAAATATATTGATAGTTGAGGCATCCTAGCTGCTGTATACTGAACCAGTTGCAGTGTTTTAACACCCTTGACTTGCAACCTTCACGTGCAAAATATTCCACTAATCTAACCTGCACATTACCAAGGGAAAGATAACTGTGGCAACGAGATGATGGGGGTGATGATGAAGAATAAAATATTTAGAGGCCACTTTTCAACAAAAAAGTTTCACAAAGAAGGACCTAGGAAAATAAATGAAAAGATGCTTCTCTGTCCCTGAGAGACAATCTAACAAAGACGCAAAAGAGAAGCCAGCAAACAGCCACCAGAAAAGGCACAACGTTGGGGTGAACAGAAACATCTGCTCCCTCCTGCTAAATAAAAGACAGCCACTTAAAATAGAACATGTTTTTCCAAGGAAGGCCTCAGGTGTTGCACCAAGTTGGTGAAAGGTGCTTGTGAACGCAGCCCACCAGCCAAGTATTGTGGGCCTGACATACTTGACAATTCCTTTGCTTTGATCCCTCCGGTGCTCAGCAGGGAAGGTCTATCAAGCTCCTAATGGGCAGCTAGACTGCGTTTTGTTGATGAGTCACATGTTGGGTAGGCCTGATAATGTGGAAAATCCTTTTAAAATATGCGCTGCTGCAACAGCATCTATTATATCTGATGCCAGACCTACTCCAAATTATGAAGGTTTAAAGTAGGTCATTCTGATTGTGTGTCAGGGCTTTTGTGCACATACTGAGCTCAGTGTCTGCAGTTGTTTCCTGTGAGTTGTAGAGGAGGGAGCTGCTCTGTGCAGGTATTATAGAGGAATATCCTAAAGTGGGACACCCAGACACTATGTGCATTGAAATCTCAGCATGACACTTTGGAACAGGAGAATTATCTGATGAACCCTAGCCTCTTCTCTCCATATGTATCAGGTCTAACATGAAATATTCTTTCTTACTGGAAGAAGAAATATGACAACATACCAGCACAACCCCTTTAGTTGCCAAGTATGTTTCTGTCTGGCTTTTCATGTAGTGTAGTGGCTGAAAGATTTCCCTGGTTGTTGCAGTCTTGCCTCTGCCATGAACTCATCAGTAGCAAGCTAATCCCTCTCAGCTCTCCAGCTGCAGTACTGGGATTGTAGTACCTCACAGGTCTACTGTGAGAAGGACATCAAGATAATACACATGAAGTGCTTTGTGCACTGAAAGAGCAAAATACAATGTGGACTATTACACACACACACACACACACACACACACACACACACACACTTTTTGCTATTTGCACCCATCTCTGTTCCAGAAAAGTGTAAAATATTCTGTTTTTGTGTCAGATATAGATCTTGTCTGATAACCTACCTGTGTGGGGTTCGTAAGTCTAATCACCTGCTGTAGTTCATCAGTATATGTGCACATGAAAAAATACCATAAACTTGTGCATGCAGATTATTTTTTAAATATGTTGATTGAAAGAAATATCAAAGACTTTTTTTGTGAAGGGGGATGAAAAATTGTAAATATTTCAAAAAAAATGTATATTTATGCTCTCGGCAGCCAAATGTGCTTTTTAATGGAATTTAAATAAATGGAATTTTTATGACAAAAAAGCAACAGTAAAAAGCAGTGATTATATTTTTCATAGTTCATTTGCCTTCTTTGCCCTGCAGATCTTGTGTGGAAGGAAAATGAGATCCCTAGTGAAGTCTATAGTGTGATTGACTCTGAAGAAAGACTCTGAGACCCATTGGTGCTTAATGACCCTTATTGGCCTGTGCAATAGGAATTGGTATGATCTTAAAAAAAAAGAAGACATATGATTCTTTAGAAATGATAAGAAATGTCATTTTTGTTATGTGAACATAGTCATTGTGAAATATTAAGTGCTGGTGGCTTTAAACAGTTGATTTGTAGAGTGACAGGGTACACAAGTTGCAAAGAAACAAGTTTCAGAGGTCAACAAAACTTCAGGTTCAGTGAGTGGAGTCTGTGAGAACATGCATACATTGTATGGGCCTTTCTCTTGACAGGCTGTGCTGAGGGAGAGAAAAGGTAGAGTTTTATCAGGCACAGTAATGTACACCAGCTACTCAAAGATGGCAGAACTGTGGAGGCTTGACTGTGCCAGAATTATCAAAATGGTCCAGAAGGCATCATAAACCTGACTGGTCAGCAGGTGATAACTTCCAATTGATTTTTCAAAATTCCTTCAGAGAGTTCTCATTAGCTTATAACTGTGTACCAGTGTTCAGTAGAACTGAGAGTATGTGTCATGCAATGACACACAGAGGCTGAGATGGACAAAATAAAAGGGACAGTAGAACCAGAGAGAAATGTTGATTATGGCTTTGACAGGCAGTGTTGAAAGAGAAAGGAGGAAGTGAGGCACACAAAGACCAAAGAAGAACTTGCGGCTGAAAATTGATGAAGAAGTTGGGGAGAGATCTTAAGGAGTCCATCTCAGGTGCTGTTTCTGAGCTAAGAGCCAAGAACTAACTATTGGGTGGCATCTTTGGGTGGTGATTCACTAGAAGCTTGGGTGCTTTGAATGGTGTGAAAAAGGAAGACTTTTGAAGGATCTTCCGAATTCCTGAGACTATCTGAAGTGTGCAACCAAAGAAGCCCTGGAAGAAGTATGTCTTCCCAAAAAAAGCCCTCCATTTTGTGAGTGTGAATGGGGTGGTGATAGGAAGAGGTAATTTATTTATTTATTTATTTTTACAGGTATTTATATACCGCCTTTCTTTGGTCATCAGATTTCTCCTTAGACTTTAATCCAAGGCAGTTTACATAGGCAGGCTGTTCTAAACCCCCTTAGGGATTTTTGCAATAGAACAGTTCTAGTCTTTCATAGAACTCCTTGTTCCAGCTGGATTCCTTCCCGGTCTGGCCTCTCTCTGGCCCTTCGCCTCCCATGCTCCACTTGACGGCAACTCCTCTCTGCCACTGAGGGTCAGCTCATATGTATATCAGCGTGTCGTCAGTTCTCAGGTACTTCCGGTTGTTTTGAACTGGCAGTCAGATCTTCAGGCATACAAAGCGGCAGCTCTACCAACTGAGCCAGATCTCCTGCCTGACCTCTAAGGGCACAATCCAGAGGTGCTCAAGTCCTTTGCACCAGTCCAGGAGGGTCGCAAACAATGCGTAAGGCACATCGGGAGGAAGCCGGGCCAGGGCTCAGAGTAGCGCCAGCCTGCAGAAGCTAACATAAGCCTCCATGCCAACTTCCTCACTGAGGCTTGCGTCAGCCTGAGTGGGCTGACACAAGCCTCTGGGGTGGGCAGGAGGGAGGTGTTCCTGGGCAAGGGGAGGGCGGGCTGTGGGCGGCCCTGGAGGTGGGCTGGCGGGGAGCAGGAGACGGGGCTGGGATCCAGTAGTTATTCTGGATCCCAACCCCCTTTCCCGGGGAGAACAGAGCAGCTCCAAGCCCCTCCGCTCTCCTCAGACTTTCTCTACCTCAAGATGTGGCATAAGTCCGAGGAGACCCATAGGGGAAAGAGCGCCTTTCCCAGAGGTAAGGAGAAGAGTTTCCCCATGCCTCTGGCTGAACCACTTTTGGCTCCTATCCTGCGCTGGATACAGCGCAAGCCTCTTGGCTTGCCTGTTCCAGTGCAGGGTAGAATTGTGCCCTAAGTTATTTAGGAAATTGAACTAGTCATGTGGTCTAGTCATTCTTGAGAGCTGGTATTAAGGTAACCACATAAGTAACTTCATAAGTAACAACATCTATACACATGTTTATTACATTTTTAAATAAAGTTTGTACTTGTTTGTTTGATGTTTAATACTGGGTTGTGTGATCACTCTTATACCTATGCCTTACTGGGGCAGAAGATTTTAATGTATGGGGGCAGCAGATGATTAGTAAAGGAGTCCATATTGGGGAAGAAAAGGTAGAGGTCCTCCATTACCATTAAGAAGGAATTTCCTTACTTGTGATTAAAACAGGTGGGTTTTTTGAGCCCTCTCATGGTGGTATTTAAAGAACTATGGGAGGCGAGTTGACAAGAAGGGTAGTTAATGGTTTCCATGAGACCAGACTTTTTAACATATCCTGTCCTCCCCATTTCACCACTCCATACATCATAAGAACGTAAGAACAGCCCTGCTGGATCAGGCCATAGGCCCATCTAGTCCAGCTTCCTATATCTCACAGTGGCCCACCAAATGCCCCAGGGAGCACACAAGACAGCAAGAGACCTGTATCCTGGTGTCCTCCCTTGCATCTGGCATTCTGACATAACCCATTTCTAAAATCAGGAGGTTGCACGTATACATCATGGCTTGTAACCCATGATGGACTTTTCCTCCAGGAATTTGTCCAATTCCCTTGTAAAGGCATCTAGGCCCGATGCCATCACCACATCCTGTGGCAAGGAGTTCCACAGACCATCATTTTTGATATCACAAAACTAGCACAAAGGTACTGTGGAGAGTTGTTGGAGAAGAGTGTTGCTAAACTGAGGGCACAATCCAGAGGCGCCCTTGGGTCAATGCAAGTCCCTTCTGCCAGCCCAACATCATTGCGAAAGTGTCGTAAAGCACTTGCGTGCTGACATAAGGGGAGATAGGCTGGCCCATGACAGCCTGAAACTTGTACTGGATACAGCACAGTTCTGCCAGCACAAGTTAGGACTGGACTGTCCGTCCAAGTAGCTTGAGCTACCATGATCACGGTCAAATTATACCATTTGATGATTCTCCTTTCTAAAAAACAGAATCACTCTGGGATAACTTCATTCCATTGTAAACGTATTCTCTGAAATATAAGTAGATGTTGTCCTTTCATACGTCCAGTCTAGAGAAACTATTTACTTAAATGTCTAATGTAACCCCATCTCAAAAAGTGCAAGATGGGGGATCAGCAAAAAAAAAAAAAAAAGTTTAAAAGTCAATTAAAATGAGACGAAAACTGATGAAAGTATGATAAATTTTAAAATCCAGCTTTCCTGCTAGGAACCAATTAAAAGAATCTCAAAAATTCAAATGGCCCCTTATTAAGTGCTAAAATACTATAGTTGGTTTACAAATATATGGGGTCATCTGTAGAGGATTTCAGGCAGATGTATAGTAAAAGATTTTTCACTATTTGGGCAGTACTGCAGATGCTAGCTGCTGCCACCTTGGTAACAAACAAATTGGTTGTTTGAATTCAACAAATACTTCAAAACATGCTTGGCCTTTATGTCTTTCCAGGAAAACCGTCACTATGAACACAGCCTTCTCTGTGTATCTTTACTATCAGAACTGGGTGTGGAAATAACTGAAAATTGGTTCATCTTTTGCAATTGTGAGTGGCTTAAGGCAAGGTGTTTATTTCCTTATAAGAGTTGGTGTAGTGCAGTGACTATTAACGGTCCAAACCTATGAGGGCCTAGCGCTGTAAGAACGAGTGTTCTGGCTTCTCAAGGTTCTGTATGGCTTTGCAAAACTTGACACGCCATTCAATGGCCTGTCAATGACCCCTGTTCCGGTTAAGTCAGTACAGGGGAGGAGGGGTGGGGTGGGTGGAATGAGGTAGGGAGGGAGACTGGTGCAGAGAGAAATAATAATGCTTATTTACCTGTAGGTTTATTGGAAGGATTTTATCACATTAATACTTGTGAAGTGTTTTGCACACTCAAAAAGTGCTGTACAAATGCTAATGATGATGGTGATTAGGCTGGTTAAATACATTATACAGTATTAGAACTTGCACTTATTGAGACTGTTCTGGAATGTTCTACTTACATTGTTCTCAGTTGACAAATCCTTTTCTACCATGCTAATAGCCTAGAGCAGCTGTCTCTGTCCTACCTAAAAAGGAGCTTGTATTATCTGTCCATTTCTGATGCAAGGCTCCAAGATTCACCAGTTGATCTGAACCTTCAGGATATCACTTATTCAGTGTACAGGAAATAACTTGTAATTTAATTTACTTTGGTCCAAGACTTGCTTATATACCTCAGCAATGTCAATCAAAAACTTTCCCATTGTTTCTGCAAGGGTGGCTGCCTGGCCTAAGGTCTACTGTGACAATAGAGCAGCAGAAGCTGCAACAGCAAAACAGCTGAGGTGATACTGGTAGGGCCGTGTTAACAGGACCTGTAGTCAAAGTACTGTAGCTTGGTATTTTTCACTTCCATATTGTAGCATTATAGTCTAGAGAACTTTGCTTGTTCTTTTGTATGTAGTAAATAACCTTGTGCATGTGGTGAGGAGCATGAACAAGTTCAGGATGGAGCCATTTACTTCCTAGGACAGTGTGGGAACAAGAAGCTGCTCTGAAGGGACTTGCAAGGTTGTTGTTGCAGGTAGTGGCACTGATGTCCACTGTTGCAGTTATCTTGAAAAATAAGCAGTTGGTTCTTATCACATGAAGTATTGTACTGTTGTTCCTGTGGGAGTTTGTAACATCAAAATATACACATTACAATAAGTTGCAATAAGTTTTATTGGAACAGAAGAGAAAGAACCATTTCATATCTTTTGGGTGTTCTGTTGTTCAAAAAGAGAAAACTGATAAGATAATCATCTTTCCCCCCCAATTTCCCCAATAGGGTTTTTTAGCAGTTACAAAATGGTAACTTTTCCCTAATTTATTTCTTTCCTGAAGGTTTCTGTTGGTCACAGATCGCTCAAGTGGGGTGATGGAGATAAATGTCACATGAAAAGATATGTGAATATTAATTAGAAGAGATTTTTATAGTGTATCCGATCAGTAGCCACTTAAAGTTTCTTTCTTTGGCCCAGTGAGCAAAGTGTTAGATGTGATAAAGTGATGAGAATTACTTGAGATGCAGTGACTAAAAAGAATTCTTTGCTTCAACTCTCCTTTTTGCCATGCTGAGACCTTCTCTGCATCCCAGTGAAACATACTAAATGCTTTGTTGGGTCAGTTCTTCACTTTCTCCCTTTTTCTGTATCCGTGGCACTGTGCTCCTTTGTCATTTTGTCATCATATCATATCATAAGTCTCATATGCTAATCCTAGATCTTATATGGGCAGAAGGTCTGGTCTAGAGGGTAGAGCCTCCATTTGCCTGAAGATAACATCCACAAGGTCGCCAGTTTGAGGCCACCGGCACCGTGCGACCTTGAAGCAGCTGACAAGCTGAAGCCCAGCTATTCCATCTGCTCTGAGTGTGGGAGGATGGAGGCCAGGATGGAGGCCAGATCAGAACGAAACATCTGAATTGTTGTGGCTCTTGAAAGATAGAGCCTTCTTTCAATTGTAAAAATCCCTACGGGGATTTAAATAGCCTGCCTATGTAAACCGGCTTGAATAAAGTCTTGCATAAAGACCAAGAAAGGCGGTATATAAATACCTGTATTATTATTATTATTATTATTATTATTATTATTATTATTATTATTATTATATGCGAATAACTCCAGTATGCAGCTACCCAGTGTTTAAGATCAACCACAGAGCACTTACTTGTGGATTAATCAGAAGTGTGGCTGGGACAGGCCCTTTTCAATGTTGGCCCTGTTCCTTTGGAACACCTTTCCTCGGGAAGTAATGCTTCCTTCTTCCCATTAAATACTTGAAAAATAATTTTATTTTATAGGCCTTTTGATGTTTTGATATGATCAGTACTTAAAAATCTGTTTTTATCACTGCTATAGACCATGGGGTGGGAGGGGAGGCCAAGGAGGGGGAGACCAAGTTGGGAAAAGGAATTGAAATTGACCCACTTGAACCTGGATTGAGGCATTAGGGTTGGATGAAGCCTTTGACCGGGCATGCTCTATGACATGCAAAAACTATGAAAGGCTGAAGATTTCAGTTGGAAAAAAACAACACATAGAATGGGGAGGAATTGCCTTGCTAACAGACTATCCTATCTGGGAGTTAGGCAATAGGGTTGTAGAGAGACAACATTTTGCTGCAGGTCCCGTTTGTTTTTTAATTATCAGTCATTATGCTGCTTCGTTTTTTAAATTATTGTATCCTACCACCCTTATATCCTCACTCATTGAACCTCTTGGATTTCTTATATATTATCTTAATTTTGATTTCTTGTTCATTAACTTTCTTGGTATGTGTTGGTTACATATTGACTTTTTCTTAGATAAACATTGCCTCAAAAATACTTATTTGTATGTTGGTTCTTTTCAATAAACTCTGCATTTATATCTGAGTTGTATTGCAGAGTTTACCAAAATGAAGGAAAGAAACTTACAACCCAATCCAAAGCATGCCTACTCAGAAGCGAGTCCATTATAGTCAATGGGCTTACTCTGGAGTAAGTGGGGCTGCAATTGCAGCCTACATAACATAGCATGGGTGTGTGATGAGGCTGCTTCCCATTGGTGGTGACAGAGTATAGGTGCATATGTAACATTCTTGGGACCCTGCAGGGCCCATGAGAGAGGCACTAGGGGGTAATTTGTACCTGGGTCAAGGTCAAAAGGGGGCATAGGAGCCAAAGGAGGGCCCCCTGAAATTTCCTGGGATCTTACATTTTTTAATCTAACCCGAATCTACTGTCTGCCCAGGATGTTGGAGGTGCTGGTGCTCTGTTACCGCTGAAGGTGGCTACTGCCACAAGCCATATGCATCGGGCCAAGGAATACATACATGACACTCCCTTACACAATGTCAAATCTGGGAGGAAATTGGCCTGCTATATTATGTCTTTGGCTTGTGGATCTGTTTACCATGAAGGAATGTATAGGAGCTCAGGGACACAGCTGTGGGACTACAGCTGCTGCAGAAGTATGTTTTGGTGCAAATAGGACAGTTCCGTTCTAGTGTGAGCCTAAATACCATATTGCTAATTTTCTGCAATTATTTTCTATAATTAAAAGGTTTTAGAGAGACTTAGGAGGGTGTTTGGTTTTCCATATTACTGTATCTAGCTGCCAGCGCCACACATGTAGGTAAACCTGGCCTCCATATTGGGAAGCTGGTAGACCTGGGCTCAAAAGACTTTTCTAGCTTTTGCCACTCTCCCCTTGCTCTGTTTCACCCCTCCCCTTCCCCTTTGAAAAGGGGCCCAAAATAAATTTTGTACCAATAAAATGTTGTCATAGTGCAAGAGCCCAATCCTGTGCATATCTACTCAGAGGTAGGTTTCTTTGTGGTCAATGGAACTTACTCTCAGGTAAGGGTACATAGGATTACAGCTTAAATTTTTCCAGCCTATTTTTCCAGCCTACTGTATGGGCTATTGAATCTGCACCAGCTGTTTAAATAGAGCAAATCTGAACAGCCCTTGTAGGGTTTTCAAGCCTGGGAGGGGCGGTTAGGATATGGCATGCACTGCCCCCCCCCGATTCCACCCACTCCTGGGATGACAGTATGGACTTGACCCTCCCTCCTCTGCTCTTCTCTGCCCAAAAATGCCCCCACCCCACCCTCAAAACACCCTCTTGCCACCCTCTCTCATACCCTGCACTGTCCATAATAATACTCACCTGCACTGGTCTGCACGGCAATTGTAGCCAGTGCTGCCAGCTCTAGTGTTGGCATAAATATGCCTTACAGCACATTTATGACATTTGAGAGCTGACACAGAGGTCCTGAGCCATGTTTAGACTGGGCTGCCCATCTCTTGTTCCTGAATTCTTCATTCTATGCACATCCCATTATGCATACACTTTTGTACCAGTGTTGTCTCATTAAAATAACTTGTATTTGTTTGGGTTTGTTCCCAAATTTAACATATCCTTTATGTTATGTATGACAGCAGGTGATATTTTGACCTGGTTCTTTAGTAGCCAGCTTTAATTTGTTCACAAATACTTGTGAGAAGAATACCTCAGACAGTGCATTTCTACAATTTGGCTCACTTAGGGCCTACTTTGCTATTGGTTTCTTGTAAGACGGAGTTTTGTAATTTTGTCTGAAATTTTCACGGGTTTTATGAAAAGTAACAATTTATATGAAAGAAGATTCTTCTTGAAAATCAATTCAGCAGCATGAAGTAATGTGCTTGCCATGTGGGAATATTAATAGGAAAGAAAAATGACATGGATATATAAGAAATTAAACTGGATCCCAGGAGAGTAGATATCTGTGAACATTGCAATGAATACTGTAAAACATATAGCTCACCATTTTGCAATCAGAAGAAAAACACATGTAGAAAATTATTTTTCAATCTTATTTCTGCGATAAGATGTAGGAGGCGAAGAATGAAAGAAGTCCCCATTGTTTTTGGAGGCAGAAACTCTGTTGATTTTGATCAGGCCTGGAAACAGTACAACTTTTACATTAATAAAAATGGGAGGCTACCACACTGTGAGTTAAATTGTCACTGTCCTTAAGACTTAGAAGTGAAACAGGAGAAAGCATCTTTCTTACTCTCTGGCTTGGGATACAAAATGGAGTTGTAGTGGTTGGGCAGAATGTGACACTCTAAAGCAGCAATTTTCAACCAGTGTGTTACGGCACATTGGTGTGCCATGAATGATTCATAGGTGTGCCACAGGAATTTGGGGGGGGGGTCCTTTATTAGTAGGGCCATTGGGTGATGTGAGCCCCCTGATGGCAGTGTGGTGTACTTTGTCAATTGCCAAAAACTAATTGTGAGTCTTGACAATTTTAGCATTTTGTCAGTGTACCATGAGATGAAAAAGGTTGAAAATCACTGTTCTAAAGTATGAACCAATGGGCTGATAGTTTCGTATGATTTATAGAATGATTTATAAAATGATGGGACTTCTTTCTGTGAGAAGGGCTGAGAATACCGAACAGATAATTTTCACCTCTGCTCAAAGTACTACAGTGAGGTTCCTTGGGGTAAATCATAAATGTTAAATTGGCTGAATACTGATATAAGTTTATAGGCAGATGTAAATTAAAATGTGATTTCATTTCGTTAGGATTGTATCTTAATTAGTTGTAAAATGATTTAAAATCTCCTGTAGACTGTAGCACCACCACCTCTGTACCCAAGTTAACATCACACTTAGCTGCAAGAATAAACTGGTGCTTTGAATTTAAGAGAATATTGACAAATTGGGGAGGAGCATTTTGTTTTAATCAGGCTCTCTTACTGTGTACCACAATTTAAATTATTTGTAAATAATTTAAACACATTTCTTGAACTCAAATTTCCTTGTAGCTTCAGATATGATAACAGTAAGTTATAGTGGACTTTGTGTCGTTTTGCTAGTTAGAAAAAATGACAGGTAACAATTCATCATAATTGACTATAGCTTTAATATTATTACTGAAGTCTACAGGTGGTTTCAGTTTAATAATTAACCAATTTTTGCCTGGCCCACAGGTGTACACATTTGATCCCTGTTGCATATATGCAACGTTGGGCAGAAATGGCTTAATTGTCTTCCTCTCATAATAATATTGATAATGATTATACTGTAATTAGAGGGAAATGAGATACTTTATTGCATCATTCTCTTGGCCTTTATCTGGCAAATCAACTTTATCCTCCTAAAATGTAACAAGTTAAGTTAGAAACAAAATGTTAGTATTCTGGTCATGGGTGCAGCAGCAATAATGCTTTTTGGAATTCGTATAGCACTCCTGGAGAGTGTAAAGCATTCCACATGTATTTTCTTGATATAATCCTTTCTGGAGTCGTTTGAGAACAAACCAGAATAGACTCAGTGTACTGGTTGACCCGCCTCTTCCTGCAGTCCTGCGGCTTGGAGCAAGCAGGAAGGACAGCAGAAATGAAGGGAACATTCATGATTGACCAATTCTCAGTCCAGGATTGCCTCCATGCTTTTTTCCAGACAAAACGAAAGAGTGTGATCAGGTTAGAGAATGGGTTACAGACACTGAAAAGAGAGCTGCTTTGGGACATTTTCCTGAGCACTAGGCAAATATAAGCATATATATTGGTTACAAAACAAAAGAGCTGTAGCTCTTTGGTGGAAGCACCTTGATTGGGTTAAAATCGAGATGCTAAGTCACACACTTCAGGATGGGGCAGGAGGCACAAATTCATTCTTTGTTGTAAGGCACTCAAGGGAATCATGAATGCGTAATCTGGCTATGGGCTGAGGGTAAAGAACAGACCTGACCAAACAGTGGAGGCTACCTGAAGCATCCCACTTCTACCAGTCCTTCATGCCTTTTTTGTATGCTCTGCCTTGCACCACTACTCCCCTATACTCACTCCATCACTCCCTGTACTGGCCTGTTTTAGACACACTAGCAGGAGAGGAAGTAAGAGGTAGTCAATCTCCTTCTGGAAGGAACAGCCTTGGGAACAGGATCTCAGTAGTTCCTTCCTTCTCTTCCAAATCTATGGCTACAATTCTTGGCAGCAGTGCCAGAGGAGAAGATAAGTCCCTCCCTTCTCACTTACTTTCCAAGGAAGAAGAGGTGGGTCAGTGGTTGGGTGGCACAGTTGGGCAAGTGGTGGGCTGGGGGAAGTGGCAGGTGGACCTAAGCAGAAAGGCAACCTCCAGCCAATTGCCATCTCCCTCAGCCCTGCAACCAAGACAAGCACTTTCATCAGTCTCATGGCTGGTAAAGAAAGCTATTTGCATCTAAGGTGGGAAGGCTTTGATTTCCTTCCTATAACTTCCTCCAGGCATTGACTTGGCCAAAGTGTAACTCGGCTGTACCAAACTGTATTGTGGCAGTCCATGCATGCCAGAAGGGAGGCCAAAATGGGGCTGCTTGCCTACAGTAGCCAAACTGAGTTGCATCCATGCTGAAGCATCTTTCAGTAGCAACTGTCGTGTTTGGAACAAGAAGAAGGGACAAGACTTCCAGTGCTTTATCTTATATCCTGGATGTAATAAAAATCAAACTGATTTGTTTTATATAAATATATACACTGGGCAGCTCAAGAAAATGTACACCAACATTACACTGCCAAATTTATTATGCTGTAAGTCACACATAATATACAATGATACTATAATTCACACATTTACTACATATGCTGTACACTGGTGCAGTTATTTTACCTTGTTAATTACAGCCCAATCCTGAGCTGCCCGGAGCTGCGGGACCCGGCGGCTCCCTGGCAGGCTCCCGCAGGATCCAGAGCTTCCCACGCTACCACAGGAGGCTCCTCGGGAGAAGGGGACATTTGTCCCCTTCCCCCAGGTAAGGGAAGCAGCCCTGCAATGGGGCTATTCACTTTAGTGGTGACTGTTTGGTCGCTGCTAAAGTGAAGGCGCTCATGTAGGGCGCGCAGCCCTCCACGAGTGCCTGGAATCCTACGAAGCTTGGCTCCGTGGATCCACCTCCCCCCGCCCCAGAACACCCCCGACCACACCTCCCCCCTGCCTGGAACACCTCCTGCATGCCCCCGACCACGTCCCCATTCCCCGTTCCGCAGCCTGGCGGTTGCTGGCACTGCCGAGCTGTGGAACGTGGGTGCCCGCCGGGCTGTGGCTCAGCGTCGGCCGGAGCTGAGCCAGCTCCAGTGCGAGCCCAACGGTAAGCCCCGCAAATGTGCCTTAAGGCACATTTGCAGCTGTGGTTCGCACCACGGAAGTGTGGCGCGGACCACAGGATTGGGCTCTAATTAATTAACTGGTTAATGAATTAAACAAAGTGCTTGAAATGTTCCCCATCGGCATCTATACACTGCTGACATTGTTGGCTAAGGGATCTGCAGACATCTGCCAATGTGTGTGCTGGGATGAGTCTACACATCTCTGCAATTGGTTCCCTGAGATGTGTTGCAGATTTTTTTACAGTGTATATATGAATTAGAGCGCATTAAAATGTGTGTACATTTTTTTGAGATAATTTGTGTGTGAGTGTGTGTGTGTGTAAGTTTTTTTTACATAAACAGAGTGCTATCTCATGAGATCTTTGATACCTCACAAATAACAGAACTGCCCCTGATCCAATTCATTTATAAATTGAGGAAGCTCTGTTAGTGCATCTACCATTAATAAAACGAGAAGTTGTTATTCAGATTACGTGCTTTGGGATTTATACCATCATCCCCAGCTCACTCATGCATGCACAGACACATGAAGAGTAACCAGATTCATTTCCCTCTTACCTTATTCTAATATAGCATTTCCAAGGAATAAGTGAAAGCTCAAAGGACAGTTCTTTCAGCACATTTTTTCTCCCCCACTGCTCCTCAGAAGTGACACATTGCAACTATAGGGGGCAATGCAAGCTCATTGGTGGAGCTCCAGGCTCTGTGTACAGACAGTGTATGTGTCAGTTGTGCACAATATTACCAAGCTACAGCTCTCAAGCTATAGAATATATTGTTCTTGGTTTCCATAAACTGACTTCTTATTAACTCCCAAACTGTATTGTGCTTGTGCCTCTGAAAGTTTAGTTCCTCTCTTGGTTTAGTCTTCTTAAGTTCATTTGAAGAAGGCTCTGATTTATGTTACTCTAATCGTTGCCGTGCTACACAAGAAAAGCAGGCAAGCTTGCTGTATTGATGGCGTCAAAGTTGAAACAGGCTGGTGTTAGAATAAGACTTGCCGCATGCTCTGACTACAATCTGTCAGTATCTCTGGCATCATTTAATTGCTGCAAGTGCATTTCTTTCTGACATAATTTATATGCCCTGAAATAAATCCCAAGTGTTGAAATTGAACTTGCACCTAAATTGTATTGGAATTTTTGCAGGATCTATTTATTACCAAAAATAAAAAAAAAGAAAAGAAAAGAAAAAGAAAGAAAAGAAACAATGTTGAATAAAAGGTAATTGTCATAACAATAAAACAGTATTTATCCATTATCCAGTTGCATTTCCTTAAGCTGATTGGAAAGCTCTTTACAGGAAGAGAGCAGAGAATGAAAATAATGATAATTTCCATCTCCTCCAGTATAATGCATAGCTATGAGTGCAGGTTTTCCTGCCCCCTCTTCTGTAATACAAGATTATTTAGGAGAAACATAACTGAACTACTATTAACGTGATTAGAGGAGCTGCTCTTACAGCCTATTTTCTCTTATTTTCATTTTGTTTCATTGTAAAACATGTTTTAGACAATTACTATTTACCAGAGATTTCTTGCAAGGAAAAAAAATAGCATTCAATCTGAATGTGATAATGCACTCTGTTTTGAAGCTGATAGAAATATCATTTAAATTGAACTCTTCACTTAAAAGTACAGCAGATAAATCACTTAGCAAATAAACACTCCATCAGTCACTGATTGGAAGTATCCATGGCGTTCTTGGAAACAGATGAATATATAAAAACTTCCTGGGTGGTATTGCTAGATGTGAATGTGACTTGCAAGCATAGCCCATGACTTTAAAATAGAACATGGGATTCACCTCTTAAGCACAGATACAGCTGGTATGTGGGTGTTAAAGGAATCCAGAATGAAAGCTGCTGCTCTTTAAGATACCGGCAACCATATTTACTCAACTGAAACAGGTCATGTATAGTGGAATCCTTAGGGATGGATCTATACCATTAAATGGACATTTTGTATGCATGGTGCCTGTGCGCTTTTCCACACTAGGGCCCTGTAATGTTGTGAAGGGATTTTTTTTGCCGTTAACTGGAAAACTGGTTATCCTACCTTTCAATCTTACAATATACATCCCTATGGGCAAGATCATAAATATGCTTACTTGGAAGTGAGTCCCATTTGGTTCAAGAAACATGTTTAGGCTTACATCTTTTAGTCAGCAAAGGTCTCCCATCCTGATTTGGTGTGGTTTAAAGTAGCTCCTGGTTTTTTCAACCACTGGAAATACTGAAATTGGTTCTTAATTTCTTGTTTTCTCATGGTCACAAGGCATTCCTGGAATCAATCCTTTAATCAGTTTTTTCTTGTTCCCTCTTGGCTACCAGTCCTTTAATTGCTTGTTTTCTCTTTGCAGTCAAAGTAATTTAACCAGGTGTTGATTCAGTTTTAAAATTTGATTTTTACATTTTAATGCAAACTACCATGAAATTTTAAAGAAGAAAATGGCAACATTGTGGCTATGGGGGAAAGTGTCTGTCTGGCAGGACGTAATCATGGCAGTACTCTCACAAAATGAAGAGCAAGCAGTGCAGGAGGTTGGGCAATTGGCAATCATGTTGCCAACCATGTTGCCACTCTTCTTACCAAATGTATAGTCCTATCCCAGTCCATATTGGAAAGGCTGGTGCAGCAACTTATTTTAAGACCCGAAAAATCACAGTCCAGTGCTTAGAAATGATGAATGGAGTTTGTGTTCATGGTGTGCGCTTCCATTGACGAAACTGTTACTCTGGATACGACCCTACATAAATATCTATCATAGTGCAAAGCTTTCGAATGAACCAAAATCAGTTCTGTCAGTTGACTGAGATGATGTCAGTATAAATAGATTGAAATGTTGGGAAAAGATTGGGACATAAAATGCAACACTTAATTTAAAGAATAAAGAATTAATCTAGTATTGCAGACATTTTTTTTTTCCAGTGCACATTTTGTGCCTCATAGGTAAATTATATTTAATCAGTCCCATGGTTAAACTTGCTAGAAAAAAAGACCTACGGCCCAATTCTACTTAACGCCCCGTGCAGTGATGCAGTTTTACCATTGTGGCATCTGCACTACCCCTTGGGTTGGTTTTGGCCTCTGGAGGCCTCCTCTAAGAGAACATTTGTTCCCTTGCCACAGTATAAAACTGCACTACCCCGTGGGTTAGTCAGACCTGCGCAACTTATGGCACAAGTCTGCATGGACCTGGGTCAGGGGATTGAAACTGGAAGAGGAGATATCAGTGCATGCCATTGAGTCTACCCTTTTTGGCCCCAAACTGCTTCCTCTCCACCCTGTTCTACCCCTTCTCTGCCTCCCTCCCACCCCCTGTGCTGACTTCCCAGTGCTGGTGCCCTTGAGCTGCTGGTATGCAGACCTGGCCACTTGCCGCTTGCAACAAAAGCCAGGCTAAGGTGAACGGCATGCAGTACAGGGCCTTAAATGTAAAACCCAAATAGAACTGGGCTACAAGTTGCTATTCTAAAACCATGGGTAAGTTATGCCTATTTATTTGAGGTGATGTCTACCGTACTGCACTCATTTCTTGATTCATAATGAAGATCACAGAGACAGACATAACAGGCTTCAAGTACATATTGGTCATCTCTCCTTGATGGTGCTCAAATTTCCTGATTAAAACTTTCCAATGATAATTGAGCTTTGGTTATGAAGACACTTGAGGCAGCAAAACATATTCTTTAAAAATCTGATTTATGAACTGAACATAAGGATTTCAATGGATTATAGAAAATATTACACACCTAAACTGAGATCATAAGAGTTAACCTCAGAATCATACAAATTTAGGATTGTCAAGTGATTAAAGAAATTTTAGGTAATTACTCACTTGAAGTTTAGTCTTCAATCATATACACACTTACGTGGGTGTAAGCCATACTGAACACAGTGGAACTTACTTCTGAGTAACTTTTTGTAAGATTTCACTGTTAGTCACGTAAGGAAGTAGTTGATTACATTAACTTTTTCTTCATATAAGTGAAACAAAAGTCTGAAGCGAAGGATATACTTTATTTTTAGATTATGCACGTGTTCCAAAAAGCATTGTCTTGGAAGAAGCATTTCCCCTTCTTTGTCACACAGAAAGGAATGGTTCATCATCTTGCTATGATGCATGTGTACAACATATAAAAAGAAAGGAATCACAGTCATATCTTCCATAATGATGCTTCTTTTAGTGCTAATTTGTTACAGTGCTCTTTGTCCTGTCATGACTGACAGCCATTCTAACCAATGGGATCCGTGCATTCTGGGCCATTTAGCACCCATTTCCTGCCTATTAGGTAGATGATGCTTTTTATCATAGTGCTTTTTCACACAGCACCCAACTTTCAGGGAGCATATCCACTCTTTGCTGTATGCCATTTTACAACTAGTTGTATTAAAATATAAGTTAACATATGCTGCCCAGTTAGAAGGGAGCATTTTAGTTGACCAACATGCTTTTTGATTAGAGCAATAAATTAATCAAGAAAATAATTTTAAGTTCCCCCGTCCCCCCCCCCCCAAAAAGAATAAGATTATTTTAGAGATACCGATGGCATCTATACGCCTGAGGAAACCATGAGCTCGGAGGAAGAAAGAAAAGAATCTACATGGTTAGGAAAGAGATCCATAGCACCTGCCAGGAAACCTTCATTATTTCTAGTTAAATATGAAAAGCCTACCCTGCACTATAGATCAGTGTTCTTCAACCTTGGGGTTGGGACCCCAATGGGTCACGAAGCCTCAGTTGTGGGGTCACGGCAACTTATGGGAAATGTTGAAAACCATTGGGCTAGAGCACCACCAGGTAGGGACGATACATCTGGTATACCCCTTCAGGAACCAGAAGATTGAGCCCCAGTCCTGCTTAGGTTCTTAGCAATTCTGCTAAACAGAGATGGAAAAATCCAGCAGGGCTTGACTCAAGTTGAGTTGCTGAGTCAACCCCCCCCCCCCGCTACTTGACGGGCACTTTCTGAGTTGCCAAGTTACGCTTTAGTGACTCTAAAGCACTCAAGTTGTCACCCCTCCCTCTTTAAAAAGCCCACCATGGGAAAAACGGGGCTGCTGCTGAAGGGGTGTGTGTGTGTCGGAGTTCTCTTTACTCATTCCCCTGATGTCCCTGCCCATCTGTAAACAGGACAGGAGGGGTGGGAGAGATGGCGTGAGAGCGGGGATGGAAGCGGCAAGATGAAGAAGAGTCACAAGCAGCTGCAAGGCTTACCAGGACTGCCCAATCCTTTGCAGCCCTATTCAGAAGTAGTCCCACTACAGCCAGTCATTTGAAGAGGCTCCCTCCTTCCCACTAGCCATGGTGCAAAGTGTGATCGATATGAACTGCCTTCCTGCCTCCTCCCCCTCACTGGGCTTCTCAAGCCAAACATAAGGAAAGAACCCACTTGGGCTCCTCCTCCTGCTCTCCTTCAGTCAATGAAAATATCAGAATCCCCATCCTTTGTGCAGTGATCATCCATTCCTTCCTTCCTATCAGAGACAGAAAAAGAGAGCCCAGACCCACATCCCCCCCATTCATTACAAGAAGAAAGCATTAACCCTTTCCTGCGTCCCAGCTGGAACCTTCCTAATGCTTGTCCGCTTGGGATGCTGGCCCCACGAGGTTTCTAACGCTGCGAAAACAGTGAGCAAGCACATCCATATACAGGCAGACTCGAATCAGCATGCATGGGGATGACTGCTGAGTCAGGGGGAACCTGACTTGAGTCTCTTTTAGAGTCTTCCACGTGCATGACTCACAAGTCACCCAAAATCACACATTTTCACAACTTGCGTCTGAGTCACTGACTTGAGTTCCCAAACCTGGTGCTAAAATAGCTTTAACTAGTGCCAGGCTTCACAGTAACTTTTTCTGCCCTCTCTTTTTATTGTCTTTTAATTTTATTTTTTATTTTTATTTTTTATTTTATTTCTTTTTTATTTGACTACAGTGAACAGTGCTGGGAGAGCATAACGGGGTGGGGAGTGGGCAGTGACAGAGTGGGGTGGGCGGGGTGGGTTCTGGGAGGGGGACAGGATTGACAATAAGGTTACTAGTTTCTTACTTTCTTGACTGACTGACTGACTGACTGATTGGGGTTGTGACACAAAAAAAGTTGAAGACCACTGCTATAGATATGTTGGTACTAGGAAGTGCTAAACTCCACACATCTAATACACAAAAGAAAGACCCATTGCATGATAAACAGAATGTACTGTATCTTTTGGATTCAATTCTTATGTTTTTGAAGCAGTGTACTGCTTTCATGAACTATACATTTTGAAATAACAGTCAATATAATCATGACATGGCTATCAGTCCAAATTATTTTTCAAAGGGGAAACATCACCATGCCAGAATTTATGTAGCCATATTATGAAATTTATTTTGGGTGGGGGCGTTAATCAGCTGAGAACTGAGCATGATTAGGTATGGTTGTTTGGAAACTAGCACATAGTTTGATTATGTTATATGTTTTAATTCAGTATCCAGATTTTGGTTCTTGTTAGAAATTTGATGGGAGAGTGAGAAAAAGCAGGTAAGGGCAACATTCATCTAGACACACTATGGGAAAGGAAATACATACACAACAAATTCTATATGTTGTCGAACAAAGTCAAAAGGCAGAAAACACTCTTGTATCCAGTATTCCTTATGCATCCCCAAAACAATTTCCAGTGGAAGATCTGTGAATGTTAAAATAGATGGTTTAAAATGTCATTAGATTTGGTCCCAGTACACATGGTAAAATTCACTTCTGTGTAGATGAAGAAGCCAAGAGACTGAATGGTGCCTTCTGCCTATTGTCAATGTGAGGGTGAATATCACACCTAGTGAACAGGGCAAATGTGAGAGTTCTTAGCATGTTTCGTGGTCAAGGATTAAACTTGTATGCTTTGCATAAAAATGGACTGTTTTAATTTCTATTGAACAAATATATGGTATGCCTAGCTTATCCCTATTCTGTGGAAGCCAAATCCAATTTAGGTTTTTCTAATGATTACTAAAGCAAGAGATAACATTATTTGGTGTGATTGGTATAGCTGCAAGTAGTCAGAATTCCTGACCTAACAGTCTAGTCATAAAGGGAGGAAGGCCAGTGCACTTTTATAGTCCTTCTCGTCTTCAGCTTTATGAGAACCTGTGTGTTTCAACAGCAATCTCCATATGCAGCACAATATAGGACTGTTAGCAAATACAGCTAAAAAAAGGTCTCCAGGGAGAAGCAGCATTTCTGAAAAGACCTGCTCTAAAATCAAAATTGAATTATCTTGGTCAATATTTCTTGCTTTTAATTTTAATGGCAAATATTAATAGAGCCCTCTAAATAAAAACAGGGCTGAACTGGTCTCCCTCCCCCATCTTTTGTTGTTGCAGTGCTGTTTGTATTTACATTCAGTCATTTATTGCCCATTAAAGAAGTAATGCTATGTTAATGTAAGGGAAAAAATCAATGCTACTCAGATCAGTAGCTGTGGGGAAACAGTGCAGCAGCTGGTTTGCAAACAGCCAGCCCACATAGATCAATGAAATTACAAGCTAAATCTGCTGATGCTCACAAACTGCTCCAGCATTGTGAAGTCTAACCTTTCTCAAGTTCAAGATCTCTGGCAAGCCAGCAATTGCTAAATGAAAAGGAAGGGTGGGGAGGAGGGAGAGGGAGAAAGGCAAAGAAAGAGAACATATCTGGGTACTTGTGGAATTCTCAGCATCTTCTGTAATATTCCCCTTTTGAAGTTAGCAGTAGAACTGCACCCTTGTAACAGATTTAAACACCTCTGTAATCTCTTAAGTGAACAATGTCGCAATCTGCACATTGGGGAGATGTCCTGTTTTTAAAATGTTCAGGTATGTCACATTGTTACCCTTAACTGTAACACTTCTGGACTGCATTTGATAATGTGAATTCAAGACAATAAGTCATCAAAGAAACAACGGTGGGACTTCCAAGATAGACTTTGCTGCTTTTTTGGTTTGTGCTTTTACTTGTTGCATTTTAAAACAATTTTTGTTATTATTCAGTGTGCAATTGAACATGTACAGTTGTCTCTGTTTTGAAAGCTAAGTGGCATATATTTTCCCCACTGGAGGGAGGAGGAGGAGTTAATATTTTCTGCAAGGGGGAAAACAAGTATAAAAGCATTCATTGTACTGATTATTTGTTTGCTCCTACTTCCTTATCAACCTTATTTCATATGTAGAGCATACACAGACCCTGCTATTCTCTTCAGTGGCAAAGGCAGCTCACGCTATTGTTTTGTCCTCATATGCATGATAAAAGTGACTAGAGAAGACCTTGTAGATGTCTGAGAAGCATGTTTGCAATCTCCCATACCTAAACACTGAATAGCAGCCTGGATATAACTTCAGTCTTCACTTCACTTCAAGCTGAAACTTGAAGCCAGGAAGCATTCTATGTTCTTCTTTCCTTTTGTGTTTTCCCCCACACTTCACCCACTAAAGTTTGGGACTTACCAGCCCCTGGGCACAACAATGGCCACCACACTGGGCAAAGGAATGGGGCCTCCACAATGTTGTTTGCCATGACTGAAGCCCTTAGGCACCTGTCTCCATTCTCTGGTCGCTCATATGACCTAAGCATTGGGGCCCTATACTTCAAATGCCTTGTATTTGTATATATTTTAAAACCTAGTTTTGCAGAAAATGATTGTTCACTTTACTTAACCACACACTGTTCCCAATGAAGCCATGCTTTTAGAAATGCCAAGTTTTCTAAACTTTGTGTGTGTGTGTGTGTGTGTGTGTAATAGCCATGTAACAGCCTGAACTCTATTACTATTGCTCAAGTATTATTGAAAAGTGCCCAAAATCACACTCCATCAGCTAAGACAGTCATTCTGCCACCACCACACAAGAGCTATGGGCCCAGAAGTGGTCTCAGGGATTCATTGTGGACCTTCTGAGGGCCCTGGTCTCTCAGTAGCTGTCCAACAGTGCTGTCCAATGACACTAGCCTTGGAAGTTCTGCATGCAGAAGAAGCCTTTAGATGGGGCTGAGTGAAGTTTGTTTTGTTTGTTTTTAAATCCGATATTTAGAGAATGGAAAGAAACAAAGATAATCTATGTTTCAGTTTAGATACAGTGCTATAGTTCCTGCTAAAGCAAATGGCTGTCACGCATTCATTGAATGGCGTGAATAGTAATAGTAATAAAAATCCATCCCTTCTCTGAGTTCAGTATCAGCTTTAATTTGTTCTATAGGCAAATAAGAAAATGGTTGTGTTTGTTTTATAGATACAGCAACGCAGGCACATAAAAATGAAGGATGTGCACTGTAAGAAAATGTTACATTCCAGTCTTGAAAATAAAGAGCAAGACAGATATGGATTGCCTTTCATGTTTCCCTTCCCCCTACTACTGTAACAAAAAACCATTTCCATGCCCAGTGATCCTAAACCATCATTCCTCTTTACTGCAATAAGTACCTGCTTTTGAGGAAGAGAAAGCTGATGAGCTACAGGCTTCCCTGCTGCTAAATTCATCTAACAAGCTACTCCTGATGTTTTCTGCTCTTAAGGCCAATAGGAACTCCATAAATTCATTTGCTGCTTTCCTTCTCAGTATCACAATGAACCAGAACTTATCTCTTGATGTAATGGCCCAAGGTTCAGAGCACCTGACCGGAACATTTTTCTCCATCACCAAAAAGGCAGCGCCTCCTCTTTGGATGCTGAACTACTGACAGCGTTTTAGCCCATCTTGCATGATGCAGGTGTGAACTTGGGAATTCCTGTGCACATGTGGCACTCGATGCAAGCAAAGTGTTACCCATTCACTTCAGTACCAAAAACAAAACAAAAACACAAGGAGATTGTTCATACTGCAGGTCCACAGATGTTCAGTCTGCCCTGACTTTGAAATGACTTGGAAAGCAGCTGCTCACATGGAGTTTTGTGTGCAAAGTAGAACCCAGCAAAGCTTTAACTTACAGGCAAATGAGGTGGGTGCTTATGTATAGATCTTGTTGTGAAAGTGAAGGACAAGACCACAACAACATGGAAAAAAAACAGAATTCTAAGATCTCAGGCTTTGTGGAATAAATACCACCGGGCAGCCCAATCCTGAAGCTGGCGCTGAGTCTCAGTGATGGCTCTGTGCGTCATAAACATGCTGTAAAGTACAATCGCAGTGTCCTGTAAGGAGTGAGTGCTGGCACTGGGCCAGCACCAGTCGGTACTGAGCCTCAGTGCCACAAAGAGAATATTGTGCTGCTGCCAGAGGTAAGTGAGACCGCAGGGTGGCGGTGTAGCTTTTTGGGGCAAGGAGGGTAGAAGAAGAAGTGGGTGGAACTGGGCAGGGAGAGGGGAAGATCACGCCTGTGAGGTGTCTGCCTCTGCATCTGTAACCCCCCCATGAACCGGGTGACCCTACACAGGCCTCCTCTGTACCCATTAAAACACAGGCACAGAGCTGTGGAGACCCATTGCCACCAGCTGCTGTCTACCTGGAGGAGGGGAGTGAATGCTCCCTTCCCCCAAGCCATGGAGACACCGGCAGTAGCTGTGGTTCCCATAGGATCCTGTGGTTGCCATTTTGGTGTTGCTGGAACCCAGGGCACTGCCGTTTTCAGGATTGGGCTCTTGTTAAACTTATTAAAGAAGCATTGCTTGAAATTCATTTTCAGGTATAATTCAAAGTGCTGGTCATTTACCTTTAAAGCCCTCTACTGGTTTGGATCCAAGGATTGTCTCCCCCTCTTATGACATGGTCCATCTCCTGGGATCAGCAGGGAAGCCTCTCCTGCGGGTGCTCCTGCCTTCAGATACTTGGCTGGCAGCAACACTGGAGATGGTCTTCTGCAACATGTTGTAGTTGAGTACCACTTTGTATGTGGGATCCCTGCCACTGATTGACATTCTCTCTGCCTGTGTTTTGGCTGCAGCTGAAAACCCATTTATTTTCATTAGAATTTGGGGGCTTAGTTTGGCTGCATTGTTTTGATTCTGCTTGCTGTCTGCCTCCATAGTGTGTTACTTTGCATGTATGCTGTTTATGTTTTTATTATGTTTAATTGGTTTTGGGTTGTAATGTTATGTTGTTTACTATTAGCACCTTGGGTGCTTCTCTGTGGGAGGAGAAAGGAGGGGTGTGTGTGTGTGTGTGTGTGTATGAACCACCATTCAGAGCGCGATACCATAGTCTTCTGAGACTGAAGGATGCCAACAACATGTATGTATGTCATTCCTCTTCCTTTAAGGGACTGTGAATGGCCCACAGGGTTGTATTTTTTACAGGGTTGTATAAAACCAATGGCCCACAGGGTTACTTTTTTTCCTCCGTAATTCCCATCACCATTGTGACTGAAACAGAACATCACATACACACATACGTATGCATATATACATTTACTCATATACATACATACATACACACTCCTATTGAACTGAAGCAACAAAATATTTTCTGTGAAGCACAATTGTATATTTTATGTTGTCTGCAGGTGCTCACATTTCCTCCTTCTCAGCTAATCAGTGATGTGATTAGACCAGCAGTTTGGGGTTAGGAGGGGATTCTCTTCTATGCAACTAAAGGGGAAGGACTGCTCTGTTTTTGCCTACAGATTATGACTCTTTCCCTGATTTGTTGCTAGAAGGTAGGGTGGGGCAGAGGGTAATGGTAAGAAATCAGAGATGGGAAACCCCTGAAGCAAGAGTTTTTAAAGACATATTGGTTTTGCATTATAATGGAAATGCAAATTCTGCAAGTCATCCATGATCTCAGAAAGGCATGAAACTTTAGAAATGAGGGGGCATTCTCAAAAGAATAAAAATGAAGCTGTTGACTCCCTGAACTAGTACAGATATAACCTTTGGAGTGGTCGACCCGTGGAAGATTGTAGTACTAGCAAAATATGTTGTGGCTTCCTGAATGTTCTGTGGTATTGATAAATGGATCCTCTTGATAAACCATGTACAGCTTTATCAAGAGGATCTATCTGTCTATTCCTAATCTGCATCCTCCATACTAAACAGTAGACTGTAGTGTAGCTTTGATCCAACAATTGTCAGACATCAACAAACAGTAGGATCTTACTTTCCCTTTCATCAGTAAATTTACTTGTGTTCTAGCATCAGAATATTCTTCACCTTTGCCAACAACAGATAATGATGTAGAATGAGTCCAGACAAATACAGAATGTTGTGATATCAAGACACAGGTAAGTCAGGGCACAGGTAGATGCTACAGGAGGGAAGGAAGCAAGACACATGACTGCATTTTTTTTGGAAGCAGATGCACCTGGATAGCCCAATCCTACCTAACTCTCTGCATGGAGATGCAATGGTGCTGGTGCGGCTTCTGCCACAGGAAAGTTCTGGCCTTCTGGATGTCTCCTTGGGGTAGGAGCCCTTGGCCCGATCCAGCAGGTTTCTTCTTAAGTTTTTATCCAGTTGAGTATCTTGTTCTTTCCTTAAACACCCATTATGGCCTGGCAAAATATTTACAGTATTGTTGAATTTCTTTCTCCAGCAGGAATGGCCGGCCTTAGGGCCTCCATTTATGCTGGAATGGGATCAAATAGGTGTTGGTAGAATGTACAATGTGCAGTGTGTTGCTAAAAGCCTGTACAAGTCATCACAAAAAGTACTGTATGGCACTGTTTTTCTAAGACATACATACACACAGGGCAGGGGAGGTATCATGCTTAAGTTAACATTTGGTTTGGTCTGAGACTCCCAGTGCTTAGCAATGGACTACAGCAGGGCTTTTCAAACTGGGGCATCGCGACACCCCAACCTGTGAGCCCTGGCCTCTGCCCCCTTAAGGGGCGGGGGCATCCTGGAGGCAGAGAGGAGGCAGCGGTGCGATCCCCAGGATCGTGCCGCCCAGGGGGGCTGCAGGGGCTTGGGTGCACTTACCCAAGCCTCCTGCAGCCTCCCCAGGCTGCGGGGATCCCGGCATGACCAGCAGCAGGGCTCGCCACAGCAGTGAAAGTAAATGCGGAGTGATCACACTGGGCACGATTGCTCTGCATTTACTTTCACTGCTGCAGGGAGCCCTGCTGCAGGTCACGCTGGGCTCCCTGCAGCCTGGGGAGGCTGCAGGAGGCTTGGGTAAGTGCACCCAAGCCCCTGCAGTCCCCCTGGGCGCTGCTGCCTTCCCCTGCTCCCGCTGCTTTCCCCCCGTCCACGCAAGTACTTAGTGGCTCTCAAACTCCCACTAACTACAGGGAAGTTCAGAGAGACCCCAGTTTCCACAAGCTAGAATTGCAAGGTGAACCTTTTATTTCTAACGAAGATCAAAGGAAAGAAGTAGAAACTCCCTTGTAAGAAATTCTGGCTGTGCCACAATGCTAGATCATTTGTACTTGAGCAAACAGTAAAAACTGCAACTTGTCAGCTGGGGAAGAGCTTCAACAGGGGCTCTCCTGGAAGAAGGTGAATGGAAGAAGAAATGTTGGCAAAAATAATTTACCAAATGAGTAAGGCTACTTCTCTAAAATGCCACAGGCAACCAGCTTTGCAGAGAACTTTTTGTTAATGAGCAAAGGGCCGTAGACCGCAGTTTACTTTGCAAGTTTGCAAGATATCTGCTGAGCTCTTTGCAGGGCAACTAGCAGCTGTCTTGCAAACTGCAGTAGCTGAGCTCTTTGCCGGGCAATTAACAGCTATCTGATTTTTGAATAACCTTGGGGTTTGTGGCAGCTCTATTCAATGCTAGCAACCCTCCAAAAATTGGGTTGTGGCCCAAAGTTTGAGAACTGCTGTGTTACACCATGTTAGAAACAGAAAGCTCCAGAAATAGCTTCTGCTGGAATTGGCAACCCTATGCTTGCATGTTTGATTTGTGCCATTCACCTGGTGTTGTGTCTCATAGAAAAGCGTCAAAAGCCTGTCCCACCTGATGGCCCTATATTAAAGCTCATTACATCAGTAGGCTGCACATTCCCCACTGGCCCTAGAATTCCCTCTTGTCAGGTGTCAGCCGGGACAACTGGACAGCCAGGGAACAAGCACAGACAAAAGTCCTTTGCCTGTGGACTTCATGGAGGCTGCACTGGGAACAGTTTGTTTTGTTAAAACAAGTGGTTTTTGAAGTCAGGAGTCACTTTAAGGCCTGTCAAACTTTTCCTGTCAACCTTCAAAGGTCAAAACCAGATGTGACACCTAAAATTCAAATGTAATTAGTTGGAGATTTACTGGGATTGTATGCCAATCTCCCAGTAGCTTAGAAGTGACATAGACTCTAACCTTTGGCATTCCCAGGAGAGGCTCAGGTAGATGCGTAGATATAGTAAGCTATATTGGGTAGTAGTCCAGTGAGCTGTTTAGGAAAAAAAGAGCAGAGTTCTTTCTTCATGGTGGAATTATAACATTTGCACAAAAAGAAACCTACAGTCTCTAAATACTCAGGCTAAGTACACAGCAATGTATTTATTTAAAGTGCTGTTCATGGGGTATAGTTTACTCTTGGATCATTAAACTGAAGGACTTGTACAGTCATGGTTTTTAATGAAGCATGTTTGAATAATTATGATAATGTACAGCAAACTAGATTCAAAGCAAGTGATCAAAGTTTTGATGATAACTTGTTGTACACGACTTCTGAATCCCTCTCTCCTCCCTCCCCCCCACCTTCCGGCAGTCTTGGCTGCATGCAGAATACCCAAGTCTCCTTTGGAAGTCATGATTCCATCAGTGACACAAAGCTGTTAAAAGAAAGAGAATTTACACTAGAAACAAAATGCACTTCATGTTACACCTCTGCAGTGGACGCCATGCGAGTTTGAAGATGATATAGCCTCCAACAGGCACAGTAGCCTAAATACAGTCGACAATCAATACTGCATTCTGCCTTGACAGAAAGCTGAATTTTTATCTGTTAAACGTGTGAGCTTGGGGCAGCTATGTGTCTGAAGTGGTTTAAATCTGAAATGTGATGCGCTGCACAGAAAGTTGATTGACATCTTTGTTTATTGAAAAGTATTACATGAACAACAAAGCAAAGGCAGATATGGAACACTCTATAGCAAAGTGCAGCTGTATTATTTTTCAGTCCTATGTGTTCTGCCTCTTTGATGCTTGTCTGATGTAATAAAACCACAGGATATAAAACAAACAAGAATCTTCTGTAATCCAGTAGTCAAAAAATTTGGACATGATTTGGGAGCGGAAGGGGCTGGCAAATAGTGGCAGCAGACAGAAGAAGGGGAAAGGTTCCTGTGCAAACCAGATTTTTTTCCTTATTTAGTCCCAATTTTTACATTAGATAGTATTTAATAAGCAAACGGACTGTGACTGCATTGGGATATTTTTACATATGTGCCTAAAGAGGCAAAGGAAATAAAAAGACATTAATGACTAATCTTAAAGCATTAAACATGCAGCATAAGGAATTAATGTCCATTTAAATTTTATGTTAGAATAATTATCCCTTTCAGTGAAACTTGCTTGTGTTTTATTAAAGTGTAATTATGTCAAGGTAAATAGAGGTTAATGCTGCCATTACTTTTACCAATGAAGTATTCTGTTTAATCTTACTTTAATAAAATAGTGGTGAATTGCATGGTCTAATCACCATAGGCAAATTTAGGGAATTATAAATCTTTCACAGGAAACTATTTTTAAAAAGAAAAATATCAAGAAAACATGAATGCAAACATACGCTATGAAAAATATCTCTTTTTGTACAGATATGTACCTGTCCATCTTTTGTTAATTAGTAGCCTAATCCTACCTAACTCCTCACTTGGTGATCCAGTGGCGCCAACGTGGTGTCCGCTGTGTCCTGTGGGGAAGTTTTGTCCTCCAGAGGCCATTTGTTCACTTCCCCCAGGACAAGCCCTTGTTGCCCCATGGGTCAACCTGGACCTGTGCAAGTGATATTTTTGGCACACATTCACATGGATTCATGAAGGCAGTCCAATCTGCTTACATGGATTCACATGGATTCATGAAGGCAGTCCAATAACCTATGCCGGAACAGGCAGGCTGAGTGTCTTGCACTGTACCCAGTGGCTTGCACTGGGTAAGAGGTGGCTACTGTGGAACTCGGATATTTATCCCCTTATCCTGAGTAATGCCTCAGCCATCCATGGGTTACTTAGATCTATGTCTGCAAAATCACTGGCGCAAATCCAAGCAACTTCATGTAATGCCGGGCTGGCTGGGAGGAGGGTTAGGATCCAGCCTAAGTTGCCCAGGCCAGTTGCATCCTCCTCCCAGGCCCAATCCAACCACCAGCCTGCCCTCCTCCCACCCAAGAATGCCCCGTTCTGCCATCCCACCATCCTCTCCAACCCCCCATGTTAGCCTTCCTAAGCCGGTGCCAGGCCTGGATCTGATCCATGTTCCGGCCTCCCCAACTCCAGATTTAGTAGCAAATATGCTTTACGGAACATTTGCAACACTCCCAGACTGGCTCAAAGGACTTGTGCTGGCCAAGTGCATAGTTAGGATTGCACTCTGAGTTATGTAGTTTCTTTACTCTGGGCTCCTTGGACTTGCACCGCCTAAACAACTTCTACAGATCCAAATTGTCCCATTGGGCAAGCTGGGGCATTACTCAGGGTAAAGGAGAAAAAATCCCCTTACCCCAAATTGACCTCCAGCCTGCCCCAAAACTGCATTGGATGCAGCAGAGGCCATGCAGCCCAACTTTGCAGTGCAGCTTAGGATTGAGCTGCCAGTCACATAGATTCAGGTTTTTGGGGGATGGTGGAAAAAAAGAGAGCAAGAGAAAAAGAATACAGGCAATAACAAATAAAGCATTTGGTGTAGGTTGGTCAGGGACATAGAAAACCAGTCTTTACCTGAAAGTTATAGATTTCTGAGAAGGAAAAGGTGTTTATTCTGGTCTGGTAGTAAAGCAAATACTCATTCAACCATATAAAATGGGAACAACAAAAGCCTGGTCACCGTACTAAGAAAACCTTGTTTCAGTTGATTTGTAATACTACCTGCAGGAAAGACACTAGAAATAATTCTCAAAGACTGTTTTAATGTGCACAAAGTTGGTAGCAAGCCAATATCACAGAGGTGGAAGTGACATGATGTATATAGGTGAATACATTATTAATACTAACCAAATAGTTCTGACTATTGCATATAAAAGGTCAAGCCAAGGAATCTAAAATCCCCAAGCTAGCCTAAAATTCAATTCAATTCTTGAATCTAAAATTCAAGTGTGTCAACTATAAGCCAAACTGACACAGAGAAACGGATGGTCAACTATAAGCCAAACTGACACAGATGGCCCAATATTATCTATAAGATATTCTGGTGGATCTCAAGTGACTCCATCAGTGCAGCTGCTCTGAAAGCAGGTGACTCACTGCCAATGGTTCAGAAGACCAGCTGCCAGAGCAGGTAAGGTGAAAGAAGGGGCAGATCAGGGTGAGGATTGGGCCAGGCCAGGGCAGATCTTGGTGGCAGCGGCATCTGCAAAATCCCATGCACCCATCCTGGGTTCAACACACCCACTTCAGCTTAACAGATTGACTAAAAAAAAAAAAAGCTGGTTTAGATCTGAATAGTCCCGTTGGGAACCAGGGACTTGGAGAATTTTCTTTACTTGCCTTTTCCTGCCAGACTAGTTCCCAGCTGGCCTGCAGGATGCAGTGGAGGCCACGTCAGTAGTGTTGCATCTCACAGGCCGGCCAAGGATAGAACTAGACCCTAAATGTCTTTGCTTTCCAAGAATTGTGTTGAACTCTCCTAAGTAGTTATTGAGGACTGGTAGGAACTTCTAAAGTTCAACCACCTCAGACCCATCACTCAGTTTTCACTTCAGTAGAAGAAAGAAGGAATTTTCTGTTGAAGTCTGGTATAGCAAATATTAAATCTTTATAACTTAAAGGCAGGAGGTCTGGTCTAGAGGCTTGAGCCTCCATTTGCCTGAAGATAACATCCGCAGGTCGCCAGTTCGAGGCCACCTGCACCGTGAATGGCGAGACCTTGAAGCAGCTGACAAGCCCAGCCGAGTTATTCCACCTGCTCTTGGAGAGATGAAGGAGCTGCTTGTCAGCCTGCGTGGGAGGAATCTGGAGGCCAGAAAGTGATAACAGACCATAAAAGATCCATCTGATATGTTGTGTGGTTCTTGAAAGATAGAACCTTTCTTCAATTATAAAAATCTCTATGGGGATTTAGAACAACCTGCCTATGTAAACCGCCTTGAATTAAAGTCTGAGGAGAAATCTGATGACCAAGAAAGGTGGTATATAAATGCCTGTATTATTTATTTATTTATTTATTTATTTATTTATTTATTAACTAAATTGAGTACTTCATGTTTGGTTGCATGAAACAGGGAACAAAACTCTGACTGGAACATTTATGAAATGTAACTACATGTGTGAAACTTGTCACACTTTGTGCCAAACTGGTTCAGTTTCCCACCTGAACTTCCACTGTGTGTGCAACCATATTAAATTTCCTAGATTTGACTCAGAATAATTTTGAGATATTTAAATCAGTATGCAGCTAAGCTGCAATGAATATGCATAAGGCAAAGAGAGGACCAGATATTAATACAGACAACAATAGTGTGCATGTAATTACTGGTAAGCTTTTCATCTGAGCCTATAGAGACTACCTTGGGAGAGCACTCTCACCCTGGGAACCTTGACCATCTGCACCAACTCACATTGTGTGATGATTTTATCATATAGCTGGGGCAGATATGTGGTAAAGTTGCCATCTAGGCCTCCTAAGAAATTTGGGGAGGGACAGTGGCTCAGTGATAGGTAATGTTTGTTGCATGCAGGAAGTTCCAGGTTAAATTCCCTGCATCATCATGTATGGCAAAGAACAATTCCTGCCAGAAACTTTATAAAAAGTAAATGCAATCGCTTCCCACTTCCGCTAAAGCGGAAGTGGAGCATGATCTCTCTGCATTTACTTTCACTGCTGAGGGGAGCCCTGCTGCAGGTCGCGCCGGGCTCCCTGCACCCCTGGGAGGCTGCAGGGGCTTGGGTAAGTGTACCCAAGCCCCCGGCAGCCCCCCTGAGCGGCGCGATCCTGGGGATCATGCTGCTGCCTCCTCCCTGCCTCCAGGCTGCCCCCGCCCTTTAAGGGGGCAGAGGCCAGGACCCACAGGCGGGGGCATCGCGACGCCCCAGTTTGAAAAGCCCTGTTCTAAGAGATGAACATTTTACCAGCCTCTTCTTTCTCCAGTTTTTCATCAGATGCAGATGTGTGGATGATACTAAGGATACTCCCGAATTTAATCCCAGCTGGATTCTATGTCATCTGAGGTGGAAATGTGTCATCTGAAGTGTAAACAGACAGAAGCAGAATGTTCCACATTGTGTTAGGTTTCAGTCCCAGTTCCAGACAGATTTGTAGCAAGACAGTCTGTACCAACCTCCTTGCCATATCAGAAACCTGAGGTACATGAGGCAGTAGCCAAGCAAAAATGCCCCTTGACCATTCCAGGTATTTGGATGTGAAGTGGTATCCTAGCATGGCCTAGATATCTTCCAAAGACCTCCAGCATGGAATTTGACGTCTTTGGGACTGGACGAAAAGAGCTCTTTGCTAGGCCTTTTGATACTTGCCTAGAGTAGATTGTAAAGTAGATCTACTGTAGCATTGGCAGTCCTGTCCACTGGCAGAACAAGAAAATAATACATAGGTGGGCAAATTGCATTTTGGGTATGTGTGAATTTTATCACACGTTAGATTTTTGAAAGAAAAATCAGTGTATTGCACCTGATGTAACCTAACCTTAGCTTACATATAAATGGAAATAAACTCATGGGGAAATGCTCATTTTATATATGCTCCTTTTATATATAAATTAATAATATAATAAATGTATTCATTCATTTATTTGTCACATTTAGATTGATGCTAACATAGAAAAGCACTTTGAATACAGTCTTTCTTTCAAATTACCACACAGGCCCAATAATTGGGGAATAGGCAAAAGAGGCAAGCTATTTGATTGAGGGGGACATGTTCCTCCAATGCGTTGTTGCTTATATGTCTAAGATGATATGGGCAACCAGCATACCAAATGGTTACATGCACACTGAAGCAAATTTGTAGTTTATTTTTTGTACTCCACCCATTGTTTTTGAACACCTCTGCCATGGAGAGGACGTTGCTTCTCATTTCCACTTGCAGCCTGCCCTTAACCATGTTTACTGAGAAATAAGACTGGTTGACTGCACTGGGACTGTGTGTGTAGGAGTGCTATTCTACATCCCATGTAGGATGGCCTAAAAAAATGATTTTTCTCCCTGAATATTTTTGAAGGCGAAGAGCCATTCCTTTCAGTGTTTTACAAGGTTTAGTGCCAACAAGGTGGTACATAAAACCCTACTGAGAACCGAAAGCTGTTTTTATCCTGGAATATTCAAAGCATGCAGGAGTCTCTAAAGTGTCTGTTCCAGGGATACATTAATGCATTTGAAAGGATATTAAAGCTTAACGTAGGGGGAAAAAATTCCTAGCGGCAAAATGTAAAACTGCTTAACAGAATTACATCCAGAACTTTGTGTATTAGATTTGAAAATAAATCATCTTATACTTGCTCATATTAAAGCTGCATGTCAGTTTGAGAGACTTTAGAACATTGGACAGGTTTCATTTTTCTTGTTCAGAACCTTTCAGCGTGTGTGGTGTGTGACCCATTTTCCTCTGAGTAGATTTATCTGAAGTACCAAGTTCCTTAAATATCATTTTTTAAACAACCACCCAAACCTCCAGCTCTTCTTCTCTAATATCCAGTTGCAAAGACAGTCATGCCTTAATTAAGGAACCTTCTCAGTTTAATGCTTCCAATTAACCTTTCCTGCCTTTATGTTCTACAAGAAAGCAATGGATTCTCCCAACAGAAGGAGTGGATTTCATTGCTGGACTAAATGGTAGGGAGCAATTTTATATTGCTCCACAGCAACTCCTAGTTTAGTTAGATGTTTTGAATCCACTTTTCTACACAAATGTAAAAGAAAAACTAAATAAGATCCTGTCACGGGGTGGGGCAAGTCCCTTTCCCTTTAAGATGGTTTAGGCTGGGTGTTGGTTAACCAGGTGTAGGGTATTAATAACTTAAAGAATAAAACCTGGGCTTGGGCTGCCTGAAAACAGAGAGCAAGGGGAAGGGTGCTAACAGCTTTTATATTGGAAGTAATACTGAGACCTGTAAGATGGTAGTTTTAGCCTCTATTTAAGTAAGATCTTTCTTGTTTTTAAAGCTATTGTGATGCATGTAGTTATGTCTTTTTGGAGCAACTGAAGCTCCCTTAAGCTTTAATAAAAATCTTTTATAAAACATTGGGTGCAGTGATTGACCAGGGATATGTATGATGGGACCTGGGGCTTGGAGTGAGCAAAAATAAATAAGCATTGCTCTTGGGGGTTGTGGAAGGTGGTGGATGAGGGTTGAGTCCTGGCTGGGTTGGGGGTCTCCCCTGGTCCTTCCCTACCCCAAGGGCAATGTTTGTTACAGATCCAACAAAACATCAAGGACAACATTAAAGAACATAGTGAAAACAAGCAAGTAAATACTACTACTACTAATAATAATAATCATAAATGCTAATAGTTAAAATTATAAAATAGACAGCAGTATCAAACTGCTAGCCATGATATGTTCTCTGAGTCTAACCAAGATTGCTCAGCAAGATGGAAAGTTACTGTACTTTGATATGCTGTCAAAAGGAAAATTATAAAGTATCATCCTTAGTGAGGCCACCAAAAGTTCAGGGTCATCCAAACACCTCTGAAGTTCATGCCCCACTCATCATTAACTTCAGTACCTGCCCTTTCTGCAACCTTCCTTTCCCTTTTCTGGTAAAGTTTATCTGGCAGTGGCAAGGAGAATACTCCACTGTCCTTAGAACATTGAAGTTTAGACCTTGGAACATCTTTAGAACTTGGAACATTGCTGTTGCATTTTGGGTACTAAAACCACAGGGAAATGTAGTTTTCCAGGCATTCTTGGTCTTTAATGATTCCAAAGCCCACTCTTTCTCTGTTGCTGCAGCATTCTAGGGCTCTGTTTCTGCAGTATTCTGGACTCAAGTCTGCAAGATTATTAATGCCAGGATAAAAACGTAAAGGGAAGGTGAGTCAGTCAGAAAAATCCAGAGTGAGTATATAATATGTGTCTGTACAAACAGAGAAAGATAATTTGATGTCAGGTGCAAGGGCATTTTAGTAGTAGTGAACTGCAAGATAAAAGGGGCACATATGGTGAACATTGTAAAGGTTCTATGAAGAAGTATATATGGAAAGTAGACAGGACAGATACAAAAGAACAAGATGTCATGGAGATATCAGAAAGTAAGTACAAGAAAGCTAGAGTGAAGAGACAGGACCATTGAAGGAAAAAAATATGATCTGAAAGTTGAGGCAAAAATAGCTACATATAAGATAGGGTGAACATGTTTTAATGTAGATGCTGGAAGACCAAGGAGTCCAATTTTACAATAAGCCAAACAGCAGGCCTTCTGCATGTAGAATGTATAATGGATATGGAGCATACCTGTTTGTATTACAAATCCATGCACATCACTGAGGTGGTTGGTCAGGCAGCAGATGGGCAGGGGGTGGCTACTGCTCTCTCCCCAGTCACTTCCACAACTCCTCATCCTCTTCCAGCTCCCTGGACTGAAAAAAGGAGAATAGAGCAAAAGAGGAAGTGTGAAGAAGAGGAGAATCATGTGCTAGAACATTGGAGACACCCTCTTCCACACTTCATCTGATGCTCTAGTCTACTGTTCTCTGCTTCTCCACACTACCTCTTCCACTCTGCCCCTTCTCCTGTTCCACTCCAGGAGATGAAAGGATGAGAGGCAGTATTTGGCATGCCACTTCAGGTGGCAGGAAATTTTGGACCAATCTTTTATCCAGACACAATCCAAGCTGAACCAGTGCCCAAATTCTACCCCCTCTCTTTTTGGTATATCAGCATACCAGGTATACCAGACTGCCCCCATTTCTTTTTCCTCCTCCACCTCCACAGCCCTCTGTCACTTCCACTCTTCCCAACCTCTTCTGCATCCATGACTGAACTGACCTGCAATGTCCATTTAGCAGTGACAAATGGTGGCGGAGAAGAGGAAGTGGAGATTTGCTATCCTAGAAGGAGAGTGACTGAAAACAGGATTGCAGTAAATGATACCTGCCTCCTCCTCCGGCTCCCTCACCAAGCAGTGGTTGAGGAGGAGACAAGCCATTCCAACCAAGGAGAATAAGTGACAAGAGAATGGAGCCATGGTAGGCTGGAGTCACTGGGCAGGCAATGGGCTGGGGAATTGGCAGGCAGGCATGGGGGTGCAGGTCACCCTGTGCTACTTGGCTGCCTCCTCCAACCTGATGCTCAAACAAGTCACTTCACTTTACTTCATGGGCAGGCAGCCCTGTTGTTACCGGGTGCTATTGTAAGACAGATCCCCTTCATGGATCACTGCCTTGTCGTGGTGAAGGGGCTTGAGTAACTCAATAAGGCTATGAGCTATGCTGTGTAGGGACACCAAAGATGGACAGGTCATAGTGGAGAGCTCTGACTAAACATGACCCACTGGAGAAGGAAATGGTAACCCACTCCAGTATCCTTGCCAAGAAAACCTTATGGACTTGAGTATCAAAAGGCTAAAAGATATGACGCCAGAAGATGAGCCTTCTTCAGGTCAGAAGGCATCCAATATGCTACTAGGGAAGAGTGGAGGGTAATTATAAGTAGCCCCAGAAGGAATGAAGGAGCTGGGTCAAAACCGAAAGGTTGCTCAGCTGTAGATGTGTCTGGAAGTGATCTATGAATCAAGGTAAGCTGGATGTGATCAAATCTGAGATGGCAAGATTGAACCTCGACATCTTGGGAATTAATGAACTAAAATGGACAGGAATGGGCAAATTTAACTCAGATGAACATTATATTTACTCAGTGCTTTTTTTGTAAAAAAATAGGTGCAGGAACTCACAACTTTTTATTTATTTATTTATTTATTTTTAAACCATTTTTTATACATGCGCGCACGCGCACACACACGTCCATCCTGTGTGAGATCCCTGGTAGCAAAAGCACTCCTGCCACAGCTGGACTGAATCACCCCATTTTTTTTTAGGTGGGGAGGTGCTCCATTGGGCTATAGGAAAGCCTATACAGTAGTTAAAGTGTTCAGAACAAATATATAAGGTCTTCATCCCAGCTGGTGGCCATCAGTGCCTCAAGTGTTAGTTCCAAACACCTTGAACTTAAGACCTCTTGTGGCTCAGTGGTTAAATTATAGATCAGTGGAGCTGGAGGTCTGGGGTTCAAATCCCACTGAGGAATAATTTTTTTTTTTTTAAGGTGGGAAGGTGCTCCATGGCTGCAAAATATAAAGGTTGGTTGCTAGTTGCCAAAAGGGGGGCCAGTTGAGGCTGCAAAACTCCTCAAAGTTCAGTCCCAGGCAGGCTCTTTTTTTAACTTTTTTTTTTTAAGTCCCAGGTAGGACTTAACCCACAGCCTCCAGCAGGGGGCTCACTCCAGGAGCTTAACTGTGGGTTAAGTCCTAACTGGAACTTTAAAAAAAAAAAAAAAAAAAGGTCAAAAAAGAGCCTGCCTGGGACTGAACTTTGAGGAGTTTTGCAGCCTCAACTGGCCCCCCTTTTGGCAACTAGCAACCAACCTTTATATTTTGCAGCCATGGAGCACCTTCCTACCTTAAAAAAAAATAAAAAATTATTCCTCAGTATGATTTGAACCCCAAGCCTCTGGCTCCAAAGACCTAAAATTTAACCACTGAGCCACCAGAGGTCTTAGATTGAAAGTGTTTGGAACTAATACTTGAGGCACTGATAGCCACCAGCTGGGCTGAAGACCTTATATATTAGTTCTGAACACTTTGACAACAGGCTTTCCTATAGCCTAATGGAGAGAGTGCTGGGCTATGGAGCACAAGGTTGGAGGTTCAAATCCCTCCCTAGCCAGCAGTGCAGAGCGGGGTGGTGCAGGCAGGGGAAAAAAAGGTGGGGGCAAGGAGAAGGGAAAAAAGGGGGCAGGGTGGTGCAGGCAGGGGGAAAAAAGGTGGGGGCAAGGAGGAGGGGAAAAAAAAGGTGCTGTGTGTTCCATTACAAAAAAGCCCTGTATTTACTACTGTGGACAAGAAATCCATAGAAGAAATCGAGTAACCCTTATAGTGAACAAAAGAATGGGAAAAGCAGTATTGGGGTACAATCTCAAAAACAAAGACAGAAATATTAGCACAGTAATATTTGCATTTGAGTGCAGGAATACCTATTGGAAGCCGTACATGATATAGGCACTGTCAACATACTGTATTTGGTGAGACTCATGAGGTGTTCCCCAGGCTCATTAGCATTTACTTCCTACTGGTTGGTTCTGCCTCTGTTGGGTGACAAGCAATCCTCTGTGCATGTCCCCAAATTACATTAGATTTCTGAACCCTCCTATACCTAGAATTAGAGAGAGAATGTAAGAACGCAACAGATTGTGATGATTTGGTAACTTGATCCTCACTAAGTATTGGAATATGCTGATAATTTCAAAATTAAATGCTGTATTCATCCTTATACATATGATATATTTGGATCAAGGAGAAAAGAAACCAAACTCTTCTGAAGGATAAGGTATTTCAAAACAGAGAAAGAAGAGTGTGTTTTTTTGTGTGTGACTTTCAGTATTTTACTTCCTCAAAGCAGTTTCCCATAGGGAAGAGTTATTTGATCTATGCTTGCCTTGACTGTCTGTTGGTGGGTGGGCTCCTGTGACAATCGTTAAAGAGTCAGCAAATGAAAAGATTAATTCCCACAATGCAGGCCTGAGGTATGGAACTGCCCCACTGCAGTGTTGAAAGATTTTGAGGCCTATGACAGAACACCAGAAACTCAGCCGCTATGTAGAATTATGGCAAAGAAGGTATATTTGGTTACTCTTCATTTATGAAATAGACATTTTCCTTTTCTGAAAATAAGTGCGCAGTAAATATCTCAATCTAATAAGGAAGGCTCTTTATGGTAAAGCGTGTGTGCATTCAGTGGAGAATTTCATTTTCACTTCCCCAAAGCAACTCCCCTGTCATATCCCAAGCTCTTGCTTTATCTTGTGGAGATGAAGGCAAAACTCATGGGCCTTGAGGATGGCTTTTGTTCCAGAAAGAAAGTCAAAGCCACTGTGTACAGTGCTGGCATCAGGTTGCTGGGGGCGGGGGACAACAACATGATATCACCTATCTCCTCCTGATGGGGATAGTGTCATGACTGGATACTACTCCTGCCACTGGTACTGAGGATTTAGAGTTCAGCCATGTCTCTGCTGGAGATGGGGCCTCAACCAGTGCCAAACATGGCCACCTTTTGAGGTCACTCCTGACTATGTACGCAAGGTTTTCCAGGAACTTTATGCTGAAACCTGAGTTAATAGTTTTTAATTGGGACCATAGAAAATGTGTTTCAGATACCCTTTTTAGACATTACTTGGAGTGCTGTCACATGGTTTTTCTCATGGTGGTGGTGAAGGGCACCCCAAATCTCCCTCCCTCTCACCCCCTCACAAAATGCCACAAATGTAATCAGCATCACCTTGCCTAATGGATAGGCCACCAAGCATCCCTTCCCATCTTCTGAGGGAAGATGTTGAGGAGGAAGAGGAGATGTAATTAAAAATAATTTTTCACGTCACTTTATGAGAATTATTGTTAATACTGTTCGTTTCCAGTTCTCATGATACATACCCAATTGATTTCAAATCAAATTTTCTTCTTAAGTAATAAAGGGAGCAATCCTATGCACATCTACTCAGAAGTAAGTCCTAGTGTGTTCAATGGGGCTTACTCCCAGGAAAGTGTGGATAGGATTGCAGCTAAAGTCTATCATTAATCTAAGGTGGTTTATGATATATCTCCCATACTTATCCCAGATACAAATCCTGTATATTTGTTCATATATACCTGGGGTCTCCAAACCCTGGCCCGGGGGCAAGATGCGGTCCACAACAAGCCTCTTTCCGGCCTGCGGCCAAGCTCGTGTCCCCTGAAAGCCTCTGGCCCACTCAGCTGAACATGACCAGAACTGTGCTCTGATTGTGTCTGGAGGGTGTTCTGAGGGCCAGAGAGGTTGAATGAATGAGCCCCTTCATTCATTTATTCACTCATCTAAGTTCCATCTCTAATTTATTTATTTAAATTTTATATTTAAATTTTTTTTCCGACCCTCAACACCATGCCAGATGTTTGATGCAGCCCTCTGGCCAAAAAGTTTGGAGACCCCGGTATATACAAATGTTTATAGACCACTTTAAGTGTGATCATAGCACCTGCTGTCATAAGAATACAGGTGCTTACGCTGAGGCCTAGTAATGGTTATGTCCATGCAGTATTTCCAGATAAAGTCACAGGCAGATTCACCACTGCAAATATTTAGGATCAGTGTATTCATCAGATCACAGCAACATATTATGGCATACCAGGAGACAGATATAGAAAAAGTATAGCTATTTTACAGGGCTGTGCATTGTTTCTAAAATGGTTCAATAGTCACGAATGTTATACCTTGCTTAAAGTAGTATCATTTGTAAAACTGGAATGAAATCAAAAGTAATTTCTACTTCCTAGCAGTGTGGAGATATCCAAGGCAATACTATGTTTGGGTCTGGAAAGTAGCTTTTTGCTCATTTCATGGAAAATTGTTTTTCATTATTAACAACGAAAGAAGTGATTTTTATATCCATGATTTTCATTGTCCCTTTACTATTTGGTTTACACAGAGAGAGAGAGAGAGAGAGAGAGAGAGAGCGCAAACAGAATTAAAAAAAATACTGTTACATGCATTTTTGGGTCCCATTAATATATCAGTACTTAAAGACAAAACATTTCATGCTACTAACAATGCCTTCGAGAGAAAAAAAAATGTAGGGGGAAAATTGCTAGAGTCAAGGAAAAGTGGCTGCCTTGTTAGCCAGTTTGTGGAATCCCTGATTCTTCACTTGTCTACTGTGTTTAAATGTTATAACTCAAATATGCTTACATAAGAGCTTATTGATTGGAAGAATCACTTGCTTTTTATGCATTAGTTAATCAGGCTACTGCCTTGAAATTGGTCCAGGAACCCACAGTGGAACCCTTCCTAATTCATCTGTTTAAGTCTCAAATGGTTTCACTGCTTCACTCACTTACCAGCACTGCTGGAATGTTAGTGCTTTATGATTAAAGGATATTCTTGTTCTTTTCATCCATCATCCTAGAGTTCCCTATTAATAATACAGGCTCCCTCCCCTCCTCCTTTTTTTCTTTCTTATCCTGGGTCCTTACAAAGCTGCTTAGATTTGCTGTTACTTTCTATCTTATTTTTCTTCATTCTGATGGGCAGGTTAAAGAAAATTCAGCTAGAAGGAAAAAAAAATCATCAGTGCATTTTCAAAACTCTTCCCAGTTTTCACTGATTGAATAATGAATGGTAATAAGGCAGAAAAGCAAATTAGACTAAAACGGAAAAGTAAAGAAAGTGGAATTGCAATAAGAGAAACCAAATTGCACAGGATGTTCTGTGACTACAACATCTGAGTAGCAAAGAATATCAGAGAGGAGGTTTTCATTCTCTGTACTATGGAAATAATTTATTAAGGAAAACCTTCAATTAAGTTTCTCTTAAGGTATATTATAATAATCAAGAATGGAATCTGTAGATCTCTTGTAAAACATTTAACCTGTATCTACATCTTGTTTTAATCTTGTATTTCATATAAAGAGCCCTTTTGTGGCTGAAATAGTCCAGCAGAGGGAGGGAAAATTTAAGTACAGTATATGCGAAGAACATATGTGTGCTTACATTTTCTGTTATAGGTGAATGAAAAAACATCACACTAAAACTCCATATAGGGATTTATTTATCAGACTGAGAGCAAAGGACCTGATGTATGATTCGGTCAGATTGGAGTAGCATTTCAGCATGTTCACATGTGGAACAGGAAGCCTGCAAAGTGAAGCCCTTGGAACATGTCAGCAAACTTCATATTCAATCCACAGCCTTATAAAGGGATGAAAAATGAGCCTTGTCCAAAACTCTTACTTCAGCACCCAGTGGCAAAAATAAAATGTAAGCTTGGGACCTGGTCTCTGGGAAACTGATTTTTTTTTTTTTCTCTTCAGACTGTAACAGGCCTCTGGTGGTTACAGATATTGATCGCCAGAAAGTAATCTGTTCAGGTTTGGGGGCATGCCAGTACAAATTGTGGAGTACATTCCCTTCCCTCCAAGGACATGTTGAGCTTTTTATATTGTCCACACAGGCTCACTTGTCAGCTGTCTATGTTATTTATCATGACTTGTTTCCTTGCATGCGCGTGCATGTCTGTGTGTGCTCATGTGAATGTTTTTTGGGGCGGGGGAAGGATATATAATGAAATGGATATCATTGTACACAGTATTGTTCATCTAGAATTTTTACTCTGAGTCAACACCTCTTCCTCCCCCACCCTCATTTTTCTTCCATAATCATTATTTGATTCCCTCTGGCTACTTACTACTTATTTGTGGTAGTACCATTCATCCATTGAGACCTTTCCATCTGTCACACAGCTTTGCTTCCCCCCCCCCTTTCCCACAAAGCTTTAGTTTTCCAACTGTGCTGTGGATGAATCTGTATGCATTATGTGTGATTTTTATAAGGTTCTTCTTAACACAGTGTTTTGGTATGGCAAAATTGTTATCAAAAATACAAAGCACAGGTGCACCAGGGATGCCTGTTCAGGTTCACAGGACTGCTCCTATTTTTTAGCAGAACTTCATGCCTCTAATAGCTGAATGACAGGCAAAAATTCAGGAAAGGAAGATTTTTCCCTTCATGAAGATGCAGTGATGGAAAAAAAAAGTCATCTATGTGGGTTGAATCCTATGCATGCTTATCTGGAAATAAGCTCCTGACGTGGGCAGAAACTGTGCTTCCAGTTTTCCGGACGCACAGTTTAAAGCGCTGGGGAACCTCATAGAGGTTTTCCCGATGTAGCTGGTGTGAGGCTCCGTGAGCCTCAGGTGAGTGGAGGGGGGGCTTTTCGAGTGAGGGAGGGTGGCAACAGACCGCGGGGGGGGTGCCATCATGGACCTTTGCCCTGGCCACAGGGCTGCGGAGGTCCATGGCTGGCGCAAGGGCACCTCTGGGTTGCACGCTTAGGGCACAATCCTAACCCCTTATGTCAGTGCTTTCCAGCACTGACATAAGGGCAATGCAGCTCTGAGGTAAGGGAACAAACATTTCCTTACTTTGAGGAGGCCTCCGTGAGTGACACCCACCTGCGGGATGCAGCACATGTCCCATTGGCACTGCTATGCCAGAGCTGGAAAGCACTGACATAAGGGATTAAGATTGTGCCCTTAGTCACATATCTTTTTCCACCTTTGCTGTATTTCACTTTTGATACACTTTTCTAAGTTCTCTCTCTAATTAGCAAAATCACATCTTGGGATGATATTTAGTAATACTTATTATTTGTATCATGTTTTTGGAGTGTACAGAGCACTTCACAAACACTAATCTTGATGGAATCCTGACACTAAACAGATGAGTAAAATAAATAGAATTGTACTGTCTACTAAAACCATCACAACCAATTCATTTGGGATTATTATGTATAGGAAGTTCTTCTCAGCCTGGCTTTTACTGAAGTGTAGGTTTTTTGCACCTGCTTCTCTCTAAGGCAGATGTCGGGGACCGTACCTTAGGCAGCAGGCTTCCACAGTGGTAAATGCCCTTTTTTTCAAAAAACAAACAACTGAACTTATTGAACTGCCTTAAACAAGTCAGATCATTGGTTGTTCTGATTCAATATTATCTATTCTGAGTGGCAGCAGCTCTCCATAGCTGTCATGAAAATGCCAGAGATTGAGCCTTCTATTGTAGAGATGGCTCTACAATTGAACTCCTTACCTGCAGCTTCTGTTGAGGCTAGGTGCTCAACTTCACCACCAGTGTAGCTCATGTCACAAAGGTCAAACCTTCCTTGTTGCTTTAGTGATTGGTTTTGCACAACAAGCCTAGTTGCCTTCAAGAATTACTTTCGTATTAAGGAAAAAGCCTACAAATTTGTGCAGTCTGGAAGAGCCCTCAAAGGTTACGGAGCCACATTCTCAACCAAGAAATTATTTCTCAGAGCTACTGTCTTATTATAAACCAAGCTGTTCCATATGTATAGGTTGTCTCCTATTTTTGTTCTTTTACAAATTCAACCAATTTCTTGGTTTGTGGTTTCACTTTGTGTAAGAGTACACATGAGGAAAAATATAATATGAATCACAAAGCTCTCCCCTTTGACAATTACTAGCTCCCTCCGTAATCGGAAGCATTTTTAACAGTATGGGCTACTTTCACTTTCAGCCACAATGAAACAATGTGATATCCTGTCATATACAACGACCCTAATTTTTGCATGCTCCAAATCATGTTATCTTCTTAAATAATAATCAGCAGGCTACCTTTTTTTCCTTCCCTTTCAAAGGGATCACTGGTTCCAATCGTCCAGTTCAACTCTTCCTGTTTCTTGCCTTCCTTTTGGTTATGGACCAGATTATTTTTACCTATCTAAAAAAAATGACACCAGTTAACATGGATGTTTTTCAGTTTTATCCACATATACTTCCATGAGGTAGAAAAAAAATTAGTGTGTGATTGGTGCGCTGAGGTAATTCAACAGCAATTTCTGTGTCATAGCATGGCTCTTTAGAGTTGCTGTGTGTTTCTATTTATGTGCTATGTTTCTCCAATCGCCTGCAGATCAGGATAGTTTGAGTTAACAAAATAGAAAAAAGAAATACAAAGTTTGAATCATTGTAGGATTCCAACTTGTGTAATGCGTCTCAGAAGATTCTGGTCTGAGCACAGTACACATGGGCCAGACGGATGCCTTTTATACAAAGTGGTAATCCTTCTGTTGAGCTGTTTAATGATGAAGGAAAAGGGAGAAGGACTAAATCCAGCCAACCTACTCTTCCTCTGAAGAGCTACTGTGTTTCCCTGAAAATAAGACACTTATTTGGCTCAAAAAAAAACACTAGGTCTTATTTTCAGGGTAGGTCTTAATTTTTTTTTTTAATGTACAACAATGTACTGCCTGCCTGCCTACTCAGAAGTCGGTCCCTTTACAGTTAATGGGACTTACTCCCTGGAAGGTGTGGAGAGGGTGTCCCCTCAGCGCCCAGGAGGATGCCTGCCTGCCTGTCTACTCAGAAGTCAGTCCCTTTATAGTTAATGGGACTTACTCCCTGGAAAGTGTGGAGAGCCTCAAAGCCCAGTAGGCAGGGTTGCCTCGCTTGCTGCTTCCTGCCTCAGCTCCTCCTCAGCGTCCTCTGTCCAAGGCAGCACAGCAGGCGCTTTCTAGGTGGCGGGTGCGGGAGTGCAGCGTTCCGGTCACATTGTCCACCTGCCCCTGCCCGAGGACCCCTTCTGCCCCCCGTCCTGGCCCTGATCACAACTAGGTCTTATTTTTGGGGCAGGTCTTATTTTTGGGGAAAACGGTAATCACTGGTAATTTATTTATTTTTTAAGAAAGGCTTTCACTCATGAAGCTTCTGCTATTGCACAGAAGAGAGTACTGCAATGTACTGAACCAGTTTGCACATGTGGTGTCTTCTGTCACTAGGGATATGTATAAAGAAGTCTGCTTCTATACATATAACCTATGAGCATATCAGGGAAATGCTCCAGTCAGTGATCTGCTCAACTCTAATTCAAAAATGCCACTAATAGCCCAATCCCTGCTACCTAACACTGCCAGAACTAGTGTTCTGTCAGCATTAGGCACTTTATGGTGGTTGCAAACACAACCCACCACCAAGAAGAGCTGGACTGCTTCCACAAGTCACATGTGGCAGTGCTGGCCTGATAGTGGTGCCTGGACATCCCTCAGCATTGGTAAGTTAGTACAAGGAGTGGGAGGAAGTCAGGAGGTGGGATGAACAGGTTGATAAGAATGGGGCGGCAATGGGGGCAGATAAGACAATGGATGGGTCTGGAAAGAGGGTGGGCTCCCAACCTGGGTCCATGTGGACTTTTGACAGTGATATCACTGGCGCAGGTCTGAGAAGACCTGGCAGGCTAGCAGGGTCTTACCAGAGGCGGTCCTGGACTTTCCTGTGCCCAGGGTCTTCTCTGTCTTTGTTGCCCCCAACCCAGAAGTAGCTGTGGTGATGTTATCAGTATTGCAATTACTTCCGTGTGGCTGCCCCCGCTTTGAAAAAAAGAGGGAAGGGAGAAGGCAACCCAGGCCCTGCCGGAGCCTTCTGCGCTTCTTCTAAGTGGCATGAAGGGCTCCATTGGAGTGTTTTGGGACCACTGGAAGCCGCACCCATGACAGGTGAGCAATGCTTCCAGCAGGCAGGCAGTGCTCACCTCCTGGGCTCTGCTTCCAGTGGCCCCAAAGTGCTCTGACAGTGCCCTTCATGCCACTTACAAATCATTTGCAAAGCAATGTGAAAAGTACTTTCCAAAATGAAAACCATCATTTCCATCAAAAATGTTTGGGCTCTGGACAAGATACTCAGTCAAGTGGATGAGAAAGAGCTGACTGAAGAAGTTTCACAGCATTTGTTTGAGAAAGGCTTGGGAGACCATTTGTACACTATTTCAGTCACAATATCCGCATGTAGACCATAAGAAGGAAAGAGGTGTTGAAGCCCTTCCTTCCTTTGCACCGCAAGTGTTGGACGTATCCGATATTTTTGATAACTTCACAGAAGCATCACTCGCAACCTCAGTGCATTTGTTTGTTCTTTTTGGCACAATCTGTGAGTCACTTCTGTCAAGAATGTGAAGCTATTTCTGGCATGTGGAGTTGTTTGTCCCCTGAAGCCCGTGCTCTTTGCTCCGGTCATTTATGACAAAAGGCTTTTGGAGTCTTCGATGCTGCTTTCAGCTGTTGTAGCACAACTGCTCTTTGTGTCCATCACAGCAGTTAACAGATCAGGCTGTACTTCTATACTCGAAAAAATATTAAACTATTACTGTTGATCATAGAACATGACTACACGCACTGGTCTAAACATATACTGTACAAGGAGAGGGAACTGAGAGGACTTGACTCAAAACGAGTCTATATTGCCTCTTATACTTATGCTGGTAAAACATAACAACTTGAATGCAGCAAATTAACACTTGAAGGATAACTGAAAATGACACTGATCTGCTCAAGAGCTGCCTGTATGCAAAGATGAGCAGTTTATCCAAGGTATGAGCGCGCATATTTTTATTTGGCACCAGAAACACAGCATTTTAATTCTGTGCTATTACCAAACCTTAAAAAAAAACTGTCATAATCTCAGCAAGAAGTAAAATAAATAATTTCTTTAAATATAATCAGCGCTTGGAAAGTGATAGCTGAGGCTTTTGTTCCAAAGCTGTTGCCTTGTCCTTCCCTCCTCACACTCTCTTTAAAGCTCCTCCAGTTCCACAACCCGGGCTGCTGGTGTTAAATGAATATATTTGACAGGAGTTGGATCTTTTGGGCATTGCAGGAGGTTTCCCTCATCTTGGCATGTAAAGATTGAGAGTGTTTTTTGACACTAGGAGCAGAGGATGTGAACGCAGCAACTTTCAGGGCATCAGAAATGTCAACAGAAGGAACAATCAGCACTGTCGACGGTGCTGAGGTAATTTTCCCACACCATGCCATGAATTCAGTCAGCTCCTGCTCTTGTGGATTCTGGTTTGACAGAGTCTCCCTTGTTGGTGGTAAATAATACACAAAGTGTTCTGTCAGCATCAAGAGTTCTCCAGTCCCCTTATGTAGTAAAATAAAAATATAATCCTTGTGCCTCCGTTTGAATTCTGACAGAGTAAACAAAGACAAACCTAGCCTGCATTTTTGAAGACTCTGCTTGGGAAGTTTATCTTCAGAACATTTTTCTTCCATAGGTAATGTCCTTTTAGTATTGCTACACTATATGTATGCACCTTCCATCTCCATGGATTCAATCCACTGGTAACCTGTCTTGTACAGACCTCATGGAAACAAACAGGAGCCATACAAAAGCCTCATCATGTTTCTGTTGAAATTTCACTCATTTCAGTCAGGCCTGTGGTGTAAAGAGTAGGGAATCCATCACAGGGGTTGGTTCCCATACAATGTCAAACCATGGTTTGTCACTATGGGCCAATCCCTGTAGAGGCACAGCAAGAGTGGTATAAAGGATCAGCCAGGTTGGGTCCTGGCTAGAGTCCTGGCCCATCAGAGATCTGACTGTAATGACTCCTTAGTACACCCCCTGCCTGTTCCTGATAGCACAGTACATGCCCCATTGGAGCCATTGCATCAGCGCAGGGGGAGTCAGATAAGATTGGTCTGCCCTATACATAACTCACAACCCAATCTACCTAAATCCCTGTGCAGTGATGCAGTGGTGCTGGTGCAGCTTCCACCACATCTCATGGGGGATTTTCAGCCAGGGATGGGCAAGTCCAGCGTGGCTTGACTCAAGTCAAGTCACAAGTCTCTGCTGCCATGACTGGACTCAAAAACAAGTCATAATCCCATTATTATAATCCACTTTCTAAGTTGCCCAGAGTGTTTTCGCAATGCAAAAGGACTTAAGTTTTGAGTCCTTACCTTTAAAAGGCCAGAAATGGAAAAAATTGGGCTGCTACTGGGTTGTGTGTGTGTGTGTGTGTCTGTCTGTCTGTCTGTCTGTGCATGCATGTGTGTGTCAGAGTCCTCTTTAAACACTCCCCTAATGTCCCCACCAATCTATAAACAAGATGGGAGGGGTGGAGAGCTGGGAGAGAAGTGGCAAGAGGGAGGAGGGTCACTCAGCACGGTAAGCAGCAGCTGCGAGGCTTACTAGGACAAGCCAATCCTTTGCAGAACTACTCAGAAGTAGTCCCATTTGTGCCAGTTGTTCAAGGAGACTTCCTCCTCCCCAGTAACAATGGAGCCATGCATTTGGAAAGCATAATCGCTATGAACCACCTTCTCATCCTCCCTGGGCTTCTTCAGTCAATCCTAAGGAAAGAACCCCCTTGGGCTCCTCCTTCAGTGCTATCTCAGCCAAAGAAAATGTGAGACTGCCCATCCTTTGTCCAACGATCATCAGTTCTTTCAGAGATGGGCAAGAGTGCCTGCTCCGGCCTTCTATTCGTTGCAAAAGCAAAACATTAACCCTTCCCTGCCTCCTGTCTGGAACTTCCCTGCTGCTCGCATGATGGTCCCACAAGGTCTTTCACGCTGCACACCCAGGTAATGGTAAGCAAGCACACCCAGACACAAACAGACTTGAGTCTGCATGCATGGGGATGAGTGCTGAGTCAATGTGTCTTTTCCTCCATGCACTGTGATGGAGAAGTACCTTAGGGTGATTTTGATAGGAAAGCAGCAAGCAGTTAAAGGGTTATACCTGCAATTTTCAAACTCCCAAGGAGTTTGAAAGCTGCAGTAAGTTCTTGCAGGGGTGGGGGGAGGCCATGGGGGTGGGGGGAAGGCAGCGGCACAATCTCCAGGCTTGCACTGCTCAGGGGGGCTGCAGGGGCTTAGGTACACTTACCCGAGCCTCCTACAGCTTCCCAGGGGTGCGGGGAACCCTGCGCAGCTGTCCGCAGGACTCCCCAAAGCTTCAAAAGTGAAAGTGGAGTGATCACACTCCCCTTCTGGTTTAGCGGATGTGGAACGTGATCGCTCCACTTTCACTTGTGAAGTTTTGGGGAGCCCTGTGGACAGCTACGCAGGGCTCCCTGCACCCTCAGCAGGCTGCAGGAGGCTCTGGTAAGTGTACCCAAGCCCCTACAGCCCCCCTGAGTGGCGCGATCCTGAGGATCACACATCTGCCTCCTTCCTGCCTCCTGGCTGCTCCCACCCCTTAAGGGGAAACAGGCCAGGGCCCACAGGCTGGGCCCTGCGACGCCCCAGTCTGAAAAGCCCTGGCTTATACTGTACATCCTTTCCACTCACCCTTTCTCTAGACCTGATGGTAGTTTTCAGTGCCTGTTTCAGTGCCTGATTTTCAAAACATTGAACAAACAATGTATAATGTATAATTTGGTCTTTTGATCTCATCATGTTTTGAGTAAAGTATGAGTTTGAGTAAAGCACATTAGTATGGATATTTAGACTTTTGTACAGATAGAAATGATAAATCTCGTTCAGATTATTCTGTATATTGCAATATTTATTTACAGATTATTCTGTATATTGCAGAATACGGCGGCCCGTGTGGTTACTGGAGGTAGGCGGTTCAACTCTGTCAGTCCGCTTCTCCAGCGGCTGCATTGGCTGCCCATTCGTTTCCGGGCCCAATTCAAGGTGCTGGTATTGACCTTTAAAGCCCTATACTGCTCTGGACCAGGGTATCTTAGAGATCGCCTACTCCCATACAATCCGGCTCGTCCTCTTAGGTCATCAGAGAAGGCCTTTTTACAAGTGCCGCCGCCTAGGGAGGTACGTGGGGTGGCTGCAAGAAATAGGGCCTTCTCAGAAGTGGCACCAACGCTATGGAACTCCCTTCCCCTTGACTTAAGAATGGCTCCCTCTCTTGAGACCTTTCGGCGAGGCCTGAAGACCCTTCTGTTTAAACTAGCCTTCTGAGTTCTCGGCCTTTTAACATCTTTTTAACATCTTTTAATATTTTTTACAGGCCTGATTCTTTTATGACTTGCTGCTGCTCTATGCTCTTTTTACCTATTTTTTACTCTGACTGCTGTTTTTTATGATGTGTTAATATGTTTTTATTTGTTTTTAAATTATGTTTTTAATATGTTGTAAGCCGCCTTGAGTCCCTTCGGGGAGAAAGGCGGGGTAAAAATAAAGTTATTATTATTATTATTATTATTATTATTATTATTATTATTATTATTATTATTTACACAATATAGCTGGTTAAGTTTCCGTTTATAATTAGCAAGCGTGTGGTCTCTTGAACAAACCAGATTGATTTTTTTGGGGGGGGCGGGCGGGGATTGATTCGTTTTTTGTAGCCTCTAGAAAAGAAGCCAAAGCAGACAAAAGCAAGAGGTGGTGACATATCTTCCACAGTTCAGGCTGTGAACCTGGGCCATTGCAGAAGTCCTTAACAGAGTTGATCATTGCAAGATCTAAGACATAGGAGGGGAGAGAAATCATTTAACACTCTTCAAATGCTGTGGCTGCCAGGAGCACCAATGCGTAATGGGGACAATTGGGAGTGTGCCAGCTAGTCATGCCTCTCCCCACCACCACTTATGCATTCTCGGGCCATGCTTCTTACCCTCAATGAGTTGGTGGTTATCTTCAGAGAAATTGCATGTGATTATCTGCATGTGGCTCCTCTCATCAGTTAGGGACTGAACCCACAGAGGAACATGGCGAGTGAGTGACTTGGCACAGGATCTATGTCTAGCCAGCACATTCCCATTTCTCCAGCAGCCTGGCCATCTAAAGAGGGCTGCTGATGGATGTCACGTTGGGGTGATGTTTATGCAAACTTGCCTATGAGATGCTCTCTATAACTTCTTCTAGTGACAAATTCTGAGCAATTCCCCTTTTCCGACACTGGGTTTCTGGACAAAATGTACAACCGAGTCATCCTTCTCTCGAAGTATTTCTTTCGTCTGTCTCCATTACACCAGCAGGGAACAGCGCCGTGTTTCTGGAAGCTGGCAGTCTCTAAATGGCTTTCCAGCTTGCTTTTAGGCTGAAATCATTACACTCTTCAGTTGCTACTTGGACTGGAAAAACTAGCACATTATTATTCTCAGGACTGTCTTGATGTAGACAGATATATGCTTCCAGATATACATATATTTGGATGCCTATGTCTCTAGATATGCGTTTCACTCATTCTTTCTTTTGTTTATCTCTTTTTCACACTTCCCATTCACAGATCATATTGCATTTTGTATTTATTGTTTTGACAGTATAGATTTCTGCATTTTTTTTAGAGAATGTGAAATGATTACTAGAGATGTCCTTAGTTGCACTTTTGAGGTTTGTTTTACATAGTTTTTAAAAAGTCAAATAGCCACAACAGTGATATTTTGTCCAGTATTACAATATAATTAATATTCACTATCCCCAAATCTCATTTTTTAAAACAGGGAAAACATTAATATAATTCATCCATCACTAGGTGCATATGAACTGACTTTTTTTCCTCTTTCTGTCTCTTAATACAGACTACGGGGACATTTGTCCCGTTATGCCAGGCAAAACCTCAGACTGTCCAGTAGGGCTTCTCAGATCAATACCTCTGACGCAAAACAAGGAAGACCTGTGTAACACCGGCAGGCCTGGGAAGGGGGTTAGCGTACAGCAGAGGAATCTGCTGATCCCATCTTTCCTGGCCTTGTCTCACCCCCATTATAGTCCATCCCAACTCTGGAAGGCCCTCCCCCCACCCTTTTCCAGTCTCTGCGCCACTCGGCACTTTATACACCTCTGTCAGTGGCCGGGAGCTTGGATTCAGCACTGGCGGGCTAGAGCAGGCCTTCCAGCAGATGCTGCTGGTTCACATGCAGTCACAAATGTGTTTTGTGGTACATTTGCAACACTCTAGGCCAGTACAGCAGCCACTGAGCCAGCAGAACCATCGCTTAGGATTGCACTGTTAGGCTGCAATCCTATACGCACCTCCCTGGGAATAAACCCTATTGAATATAATGGGACTGATTTCTGAGTAGACATGCAATGTATTGCACTGTTGTTGTAGAATACTCTTCTCCCAGTCCATGTGATTTCAGGTTCCTTGTCAGAGAGTTTCCCTGAGCTTGCCATAGTCAGAGATTTCATAGTTCACTTGCTTCTAAGGCACAGCTCCTGGAGCAGGAAGGCATTAAATAATATGATTTTAAGGGCGCAATGCTTACCCCTTATGTCAGTGCTTAACAGCACTGACATAAGGGAAATGCAGCTCTGAGGTAAGGGAACAAACATTCCCTAACTTTGAGAAGGCGTCCGTGAGTGACACCCAACTGCAGGATGCAGCACACATCCCATTGGCACCGCTATGCCAGTGCTGGAAAGCACTGACATAAGGGGTTAGGATTGCGCCCTGAAAGATATAGTAGGAGCTCTTTTAAAAAAACATATCGTACTATGGAAGAATTCCATTAATATGCAGATCACAGAATATTTCCATTGTAAAGACACTGAGATACTTCTGAGTAAAGAACTAGCACTCTTAAGATAATTGTAATGTAGAGTTGCTTGTTAACTTTAGTGAGCATTGTAGCACGCTTAAGAAACTGGGTTCATGTTTTCCTACATACTTCACTGTATGAATTGACATACACATTCTTAAGTCCTTGTCACATAAGAGGGTGTACTACTTTATATATGGAAAGAGTCATTTCAGAGGTTTTGTTTAAAAACTACAAAATTAGGGTTTGGGTACTTGGTAACCTGTTCCCAGGTATTTGCAAGGATAAATCTACCAAGATGTAATTTCTTGTCACTATTTCTAGGGCAGCAGGGCATATTTACGTATTCTTTCTATAACAGATATTACCTTCTAATGTATGTAAAAATCATAAATGTTCAGTTTGATGATGGTTTGCAACATGCTTGGCTTTTGTTTAGATACCACAGAGCATTGGCGATACATTTAGGCTCAAATCCTAACTAATTTTCCAGCTCTGACATAGCTCTGCCAATGGGGCATGAGCTGCATCCTGCAGCTGGGGGGCAGTCATGGAAGCCTCCTCAAGGTAAGGAAATGTTTGTTCCCTTACCTCAGAGCTGCATTGCCCTTATATCGGTGCTGGAAAGTTGATTAGGATTGTACCCTTAGTTAAAATCATTTGTCAGTGATCACAATCCAGAAGTGGGTCATGATTGCTATTTTTCGATATTGCAAGCCTTGGGGAGTCCTGCAGGGGCATCAACAGGCTCCTTGCACCCCCTGAGAGGCCAGTACTACTTATCGTAAGTTGAAAAAAGCCCCCCTTGGTCCCCGGCAGTGGCATGATCCTGGTTGATCACATTGCTGCCTTCGTCATTGTCCCTCTGCAGCAACTTACCCCAGTTCGCAAACTCCTAGAGAGTATGGGAACCACTGATCTAGAACTGTGAGGGACAGAGCCAATTCTGCCTATGGTTGGGCTGTCATGCACATTCAGTATAACAGCAGAACTGAGTTCCAATGTCACAAAATGTCTGCCGATGGAGCATGCACTCCATTTTGGGAGTGTTGCCACAAGGGACAGCAGTGTTTCCTGGCTGTTAGTATGGTGTATGTAAATACAGTGATGACCTGCAAACTTCTGATATTTTCCAACACACACACACACACACACACACACGCACACACACACACACAGAGAGAGAGAGAGAGAGAGAGAGAGAGAGAGAGAGAGAATTCTTTTGTATATACATACATTCTTTTGTATGTACATAATACCAGAACCAGGGGACATCCACTAAAATTGAGTGTTGGGCGGGTTAGGACAGACAAAAGAAAATATTTCTTTACTCAGCGTGTGGTCGGTCTGTGGAACTCCTTGCCACAGGATGTGGTGCTGGCGTCTAGCCTAGACGCCTTTAAAAGGGGATTGGATGAGTTTCTGGAGGAAAAATCCATTATGGGGTACAAGCCATGATGTATGCGCAACCTCCTGATTTTAGGAATGGGTTAAGTCAGAATGCCAGATGTAGGGGAGAGCACCAGGATGAGGTCTCTTGTGATCTGGTGTGCTCCCTGGGGCATTTGGTGGGCCGCTGTGAGATACAGGAAGCTGGACTAGATGGGCCTATGGCCTGATCCAGTGGGGCTGTTCTTATGTTCTTATGTTCTTATGTTGTATTTTGAGACTCGACCCCCAAGCCTCAGAAATAAGTTCCCTTGAATTCAGTGGGGCTTATTCCCAAGACAGTGTTTATAGGATTGCAGCCTATTTGATTTCAGTTGAAATGATCTGGTAAGAAAACAAGCTGAACTACTATGAAATCCAAAAATGGAATTCTTATTAATTCACCAAATGTCCACAGTTGTTCATGTTGCCTGTTTTCTCCATTTGCAAAAGTTAATAAAAATGCAAAGTTGGGAATAGTTATTACAAACACTGAGGGCACAATCCTATGCGTTTCCAGAAAAGTGTGTACAGGATTGCAACCTGCATCTTTTAATGTTTTATGTGTAGTTAATGTTAGCAACAACAGTAGAAAGCTGAAGTGGAATATTCCTAACTGAAGGAAGATGGATCCTGGTGCTGTATGAAAGAGCACTGCAGTAAAGATCCCTCTGAATGGCTACCCTGGATGTACGTCTTTGCTTCAAATTTCACAGAGCAAATAGAAGTAGATGGTAAGAGAAAACATACTATATACTGATTAATGGATGCTGTAGATATCTCATTGCTCTGTTTGCTTGGTTAGCTTTGTTTCAAATCTGATACAGATCTCATACGGCACAGCAGATCCAGAAATAGTCCATGTTCCTTTAAATTCAAGCAATGTATCACTTTCTATTACCCCATGTCACATCAGTCTGTGACTAAAGGATGAGTTATGTGGACATGAACCAGCATATGGGCCCACTACAGGCAAATACAACATTTTATACCAACACCAAACATTGATTGGGGGGGGGGGGGTAGAGATTGGTTGTGTTAGAAAAATAAATATCAACATGTAACATGCTAATTATGCTAGACAAATTATATGCTTTTGGCTTATTCAAGTAAGACTGTCTTTTATTTAATGAAACCTATAATCCAGTGTCTTGCAGAAATGAATTAGGTATCTTTCGTTCCTTTTGGCAGCCATCATTCTCAGAATCTTCATTCTAACCAAGCATTCTGAGGGTTTGTAAACCTTTCAAAGTAAAGAGATAGGTCTTCCAAATCCTGAGAGAGAGAGAGAGAGAGAGAGAGCATTCTTTTAAATACAAATTTACACTAGTCTAAGAGCATTTCTCTTGGTTAAAAGTAAGGATATGCAGATTGCCTTTGATAAATGTTATTGATCTTATTAAAACTCTCCTGATTTCCCCCAACACTTTTCAGGTGTATTGATTTAGGAGGAACTTCCCAAATTTGCTTCTAGTATCACTAGAACTTATTGCTGGCTAGGTCTTGGAAGCCATTCACAAAACTTCAATTTTAGCCAACACTGGGGGGTGGGGTGGATAACATGGGGGAGGCAACAAAAATGATTGGGAACAATTTTAAAAGAGCAAAACTATTTAAAAAAATAAGAATAGGGAAGGGCTTCCTTTGAAGTGGCTGTGGCTCAGTTCTTTGGTGTGTATTTTTTGTTTTTAACTAACAATGTGGCAGTGTTATTCCTAGGAAATCTGTGGAAAAACTGGTGGCTGCCATTAAAAAAAAATTCTATTCTCACACTGGAAAGCACTTCTCTTCCAGTTTCCCCCCTCTGAATAATTTCACCCTGTCTCAGATTGTTAAAACGTCCCCTGAAACAAGCATGAACAGGACTGTGCTGTAAGATGCTTTAGGTCCCAATCCTATCCAACTTTCCAGCGCTGATGCAGTCATGCCAACAGAGCGTGCACTGTAGCTTGTAGTAAGGGAGTAGTCATGGAGGCCTCCTCAAAGTAAAGTAACATTTGTTCCCTTATCTCAAGGCTTCATTGCAGCTGCAGCTGCGCAGGAAAGTTGGATAGCATTGGGACCTTAGTTGGGGATATTGTAATCACCTCCTCATGTGCAATTAAAAATATTAGATTTATTTTATTTGCATATGTGTGCTGCTTTTTTACTTTACGAGCCTGTAAACCACTTACAACCAACAAAACAATAACATTCATATAGGCTACTATAAAATAGAAATGCCTCAGAAAATAAAGCGTGCCATTTGAGTGAAATGATATGACAGAAAGTACTTGTGCAAATGCAAAGTCATAAAATCATTTTGTTGAATATTTTATATGACTTGTCATATACTGCCCAATTGTCTCTACTTCAGACAGACTTACCATTTCAAATTCCATTCAGGACCAGATTTAAGCCAGTTGAGCTAATTGCTCTCAATTGGGTCTCACACCTAAGGGGGCCCTGTGCTAGGATAATCTAGTCTTGTATGCAATTTTATTTGAAAATGTGCTTAGATCCATTTGGTCCATTAACTCACATGCACTTTTTAAGCGCACATTTTGTTTGCTTTTCATTCTGCCATAGAGATATAAAGTCTATAAACAATTTTATTTATATCTCTCCTTGGCTGTGAACCTGGGGCCTTGCCAAAAATGTTTCCAATTGGGCCCCGCAGCTCCTAAGACTATCTCTGATCCCATTTATAATGAAGAGAGGCTAAGTGGAGTTGGGACAGATTTTCACATGTGAGGTGTCTCTCTTCCTTTCAGCAGCCCCCTGCTTCTTGACTCCTGCCTAACAGTCAAGGCCGCTGTTAAAGCAATCATCTGGGACAGAGGGTAAAGGCTGGGCTATGGCAGGGTTGCTGCCAGTCACATGTGTTCAGCTTCAGTGATCTGAGGAACCACTAGGCTCCTGGCTGGTTCTATATAGCTATCACTACAGGCTTGGTTCTTTATCTGAAGAAGTAATATGTCACCTTGCCTCATCTGTTATCTGATCTTCAACCCATCCTTTACCACGACTTTTGGCTCTGGCTCTTTGACCTTCGTCTACCTTATTGGATACTTGACCACTACTCATCCTGAACTACTTATGCTGCTTCTTCTCTGCCCATGCCAGAACTGGATCTCCTGACTTAGAGCCCAATCCTGTGCTCGGCGGCACAGCTCCGTGACGCCGAGCACTGTCCCAAACGTGCCATAAGGAACGTTTGCGAGCCTCATTGCTGGGTTCCCGCCCGTGCTAGCCCAGTGTCTCAGTGATCTCCCATTCCGCCGGGCTCAGCGATCTCCCATTACGGGGCTGCTTTTCTTACCCAGGAGAAGGGAACAAAAGTTCCCTTCTCCTGAGGTGCCTCCCACAGTAGCTCGGGGCACGCAGGATCTGACGGCAGCCCTTCTTGGTCCCGCCAAGCCTGGGCACCCCAGGCAGCTTAGGATTGGGCTGTTAGATGGAACTAAACCAAGGCCAAACAGAGACCTTGGTAGCTTAAGGACCATATTCAGGGACCTAAGTCTCTCAAGGGCCACTTGCAACATTTGTCACCCTGCCTGAATGTTCTATTCATCATCCAAGGTCCTTCTTCAAGGCCACCTCAACATCTCCCAAGTCCAGCAGGTTGGACTAGCAAAAGTGCGTTTTCTGGCATTGTGCCCTGTAAGAGGAAAGTCCTTCCTGAGGAGATATACTTGCCAAATTTGACATTTCCTACATCCGGTGAATACCTTTTAATTTGTTGAGGCCTTTTATAAACAACTGGAGTAAACACAGTGTGTAAGCCACTGACAGTGCAATATAAATGGCTGCCTGAGCTGTCACAGCTGGCTCAGAGTGCCGCAAATGCGCTGTAAAGCATGTTTGAGACTGCTTGTGAGCCAACAGCACTGCTGCAAAGGCCTGCACTGGCCTGCTGGTGCTGCATTCAGGGACAATACTGGATGCTGGGCAGCATGGGGCAAGGGGAGGGTGGTGGGGAGGTGGGAAGGGGGCATTTTGGGGGTGGAGAAGGGTAGAAAAGGGGTGGATTGGGCCCAGGAGGGGACAGGATCAGCAGAGGCCTCCTCTACCATATCCTAACCCCATTCCTGGGCCACGTGGTATTTACTGTGAACTTCCCAGATTTGCCCCAGCTATATTGCTGGCATGGGTCTGAGGACTTGAAGCCCCATATGGTAGGATGGGGCATTACTTAGGGCAGCGCTTTTCAAACTGGGGCACTGTGATGCCCCTGCCTAGGGCCCTGGCCTGTGACCCCTTAAGGGCGGGGCGGGGGGGAGGCAAAACCGCAAGTGCAGTGCAATCACTGCGCTTTCACTTTTGAAGACCTGGGAGCCCTGCAGATGCGCGTGCAGGGCTCCCCGCATCCCAGGGAGGCTGCTGCAGGGACTGGTGAGTACCTCTCAGTCCCTGCAACTCCTTTAGTGACAAGATCCTGGGGAACGCATTGCTGCCCCCCCTGCCCCCACAAGAACTTACAGGCTCTCAAACTCTCCCTGAAAGAGAGGGTAAGGGAAAATATATTCCTAGGAGACCTCCAGCCACTTCTTGACCTGTGCTAGGTACAGCGCAGGCCATGCAGCCTGGTTGTGCTGGTACAGGTTACGATTGGACTGTCCAATGCAAATCATCGTGCCAGAATTGTCACTGGCAGACTTGGACAGGTCACTCCCCTTCAGCCTCAGCTTCTCAGCTGTAATAGGGGGATAATAATACGTTTCACAATGTTGTTGTAAGGACAACATCAAGATAATACACTTGAAGTGCTTTGCACGTCCAAGTGCTAGATACATGTTAAATCAGCCATTTTCAACCACTGTACTGTGGGTCATTGGTGTGCCATGAGTGGTCTACAAGTGTGCCACAAAAATTTGGGAGAAGGTCATTTATTAGTAGGATCAATGGAGATGTGAGCCCCCTACTAGCAGCATGGTGTGCCTTGTCAATTGTCAAAAACCTGATGGTGTGCCTTGAGAATTTTAATGCCTTGTCAGTGTGCCATGAGCTGTAAAAGACTGAAAATCACTGTGTTAAATATTTCAGCTAGTTTTAATTTGGTGGGTTTTTAAAAACTGTTCTCTGTTGTTTTCATCACTCAAAACTGTTTCCAATACTCTGTTGCACTTTTATTCTTATAAACTGAATTTTATTGTTAAATATTGTTTTATGTGAAAGTTGTTAGACCAAAGGATGGCATACATGAATTTTAATGACAAAAAAAATTGATATATAAAAAAGAACAGAATACCACATTATTTCCTGTGAAATATTGGGAAGTCCAAGGGAATAGCTCTTGTGTCTTTCCCACTTCAGCTTCCATTCTTCCATGTTCAAAGTCTTCTTTCCTTCTGTTTTGCAAAAAGCATGTTACCTTTAAGCCGAACCAAACCTGCCGGCAGCTGTATGACTCATGGGGAGCTGCAGAAGCCTGCCGCTCTATTCCAGTTGTGCCACAGGAACATAGGCCCATGGGCTGTTAGCTCACCATTGTGCAAGCATGAGGCTGCTGAGTGACAGGCAATGCCTAGTTAAGGCCACAGTGTCAGTGGTCAGCATTAGGTGCGTGTGATGACTCAACAGCTGAGTACCTGCATAGTGCTGAGCTAACAGCCTCCCTGTGCCTTGGCTATCATCATGGGTCACTTTCTGGCAATGGAACTGGCTTCCTCTTTCTTCCAGATTGACGCTCTGCCCCAGAAACCTACTATGCTCCACTCTTAGACTATTAATAGACTATTAGCCTGTGGCCAACCCAGGGCACTCCAGATACTAGACCGGACCACAGAATGGCTAGATCACAAAAATAAGTCTTACCTTCTTTGCTGATAAGATTGTGACTTGCTACCTGGGACTGTTAAGGGCAAAGCACCCACTGAACTGCATCGTATTTGTAATTTAATGTTAATTGTAATGAAACAAGGCCTTGCTGGGGCTTAAACAATGTGTGCTTCTCCCTAGTTCGTATCACACACAATAGTACATCAGTACCTTTTCGTGAGGCGCCTGTCTCCTCATTTGTTTTCTAGTCAAAACAGCAAAGTCTTTTTCTGCATAACTTTTCACTTTGAATCTGCATGATGCAGGTAGAAAAAACATACAGCAAAGTGCCACACTTGTTCTTCCCGAGAGCAAACATGCAGTGTAAATTCATGCTGCGAGGACTCGCAAAGCTTCTTAGGCTTATGCACAGGTGTGAAAATTGTTGTGGTATCCTGCGAAAGCATGCTTTAGACAATTGCTGTATTAGCTAGGCCCATAATTAAAACCATTTGTGGAAAAATGAGCAGCTTCTGAAAATGGTGCTTAGTCTCCCTCTAGGAAGACAAAAAGAAGAAGGTGCATCTGATGCAGTTTAATCCAAAGAACAGCCAGGAGCAGAAAAGTTTCTAAGTGAATGCTGGAGTTGTATTAATATCAAATTGCTAAAAGGACTGCATTACAGCTAGTTATAGGTGCATGTACATTTGTGCACACTTATATAATTGTTTTGAAGACTTGTGCATGTACCAATGCAGACTGTGCTCCTGAGTGCACTGATTTGTAAGACTCTCTTCTATGAAAATACATTTAGACCTGGGCCCTCTTTTTCCTGTCTCTTCTACACAGGAACATTCTCCTCCTCTCCCCCACAGTTTGAATCTGTATCACAAAAAGGAAATATTTACTTCCAGCCATTGGAAGGCACAGTACCCAAATCCTGAATATTTAATAGAAAATAAAATGATATTTATTTTTAAGTGCATTCCACCTTCAGCACAACTGCATCCTCACAACAAATCTATTGCGTTGCCCTGACATGGTTACTGCAAAGGTTTTTCCTTTGCTGTCCCAAGGGCCCAATTGATTTATCTGCCAGAAGCCTAAAGCCCCAAAATAAGATAGCTTTGAGTTTACAGAGGTCATTTTTCATTGTCTAAATAAAAATTTCTAAACAAAAATCTCTCATCCTGTTAACCGCAGGGTCCTTATCTCCCCAGAGGCTACAGAAACCTGAAAGAAGCCATTTCAATTCTTTTATGAAGAAAGATAAAAGCAAGTTTTCGATTAGAAAGCCAAGGAAAGCTGCCTTATTAAATGGTGGTAACAGTAACTAGTCAAGAAGGCAAAACTGTTCAGGTAGGAGGTGGAGGGACAGAATCATTATGCACAAAGCATACATAAGTCTGCCTAGACAATCTGAAATGGTGATGTTTAGAAAGAGAAAGCCACAGAAGGAGGTTCAGTTGCTTTCTGTTTATCTGGTTGTGGTTGTTCATTCTTAACTTATAAATGTCCTCAAATCTTGCTTCATCTGGCATGTTTTTTCAATTACCTTTGAATGGCTTTATCAACTCTTGTTAACTGTATGTTGTAATATTTCCATATCTACTGCCACCTTCACTGATTTATCATCATACAGAGGACTCGGCAGCTCTGGCAAGGTTGGAAGGTGGCATGTTATTTCTGCTGCAGAGCAATAACCTTGGCTGAACTAAGCAGAAGCATTTTGGATAAGTAGTTTGAAGCTATTCTGTATTCCACCCTGTTGATAAAGCCAGATAAACCAATGCATTAACTGCAAATTAATTGGGAAAGTATCCAAAGCTTAAGGGGCAATGGAGCTCCACTCTCTGGGGAAACCTCTGTAACTTGTTTTCTGAACCTGTGAGGTTGTATGTGGATGAGTTGTTAAGAATTACATGGATAAGTTTGAGGCTAAGTTTGTATTAAATTTTATACCCTGTAAATATACAGAAAAACAAGAAACATTGGGCCAAAACATAGCACAGCACAGTGTCCTTTCTAGTGGTTGCTTGCTGGTGTTCTTTTGCATCTTTTTAGATTGTGAGCCCTTTAAGACAGGGAGCCATTTAGTTATTTGATTTTGCCTGTAAACCGCTTTGTGAACATTTTTTGTTGAATAGCGGTACACAGGGCCTAGGAGAGGGGGGTAAAGGGGGTAATTTGTACCTGGGCCCAGGGTCAAAAGGGGGGCCCAGGAGCCAAGGAGGGGGCCCAGAAATTTCCTGGGATCTTACAATTTCCTATCTACTCAGACTTGTTGCCCACACGGGATGCTGGCAACACTACCACAACCAGGGATGCTGGGGACACTATTGATGACACATGGGTTGGCAGACCTGGGCTCCAAAGACTTTTCCAGCTTTTCCAGCTGGCTCTACCCTCCCCCTTCCCCCACCCTGTTTTGCCCCTCCCTGCCCCCCTGTCACCACCCTTCCATGCTCTGTTTCACCCTTCCCCCTTTGCAAAGGGGCCCAAAAGAAACTTTGTACCCACTGATAAAAGTCCTCTCAGAGGCCCTGGCAGTACATAAATATTTTTAATAATAATAATCAGAGCTAATACTAGAACTATTCAGTTGTGTGAGTGTCATCAAGTTGGCCACTGATTTTTTGTTGGTTACTAATTTATTTGATGACCAGTGCTTTTTAAAAGTGAAAAAGGCTGCTGGTCGCAAAGAGCTGTGCACAACTGCTCTGAGCATACAGTAACATGGAAGTAATTGCAGTTATGTTATCAAGCACTACAGTTATTTCTGAATTTTGTAATATGGGGAGATTTAAAACATTTTTGTGCTCCCAGGTGCCAGATGCCTTAGAGCCCAGTACTGAGCTCTGAGCAGTGGCTTACCTCAGGCACATTTGCTGAGTTTAGTGCAGTGGGTTGAAGAACAAATTCCTCTGGGATACCAAGGCCCCACCAGTATAATCAGTTTCAAAGTATGAATAACTGGCAGGAAAAGAACGCACTCTAATGGATAACTCTAAAGTGAATTTTTTCACTTTATAGTCATAGTGTAGCCATTTTCAACCACTGTGCTGTGGCACACTGGAGTGTCATGGATGGTCTGCAGGTGTGCCACAGGAAGTTGGTGGAAGGTCATTTATGAATAGGGCCAATGGGAGATGTGAACCCCCACTGGCAGCAATTGTCAAAAATCTGGCAGTGTGCCTTGACCATTTTAGTGCCTTGTCAGTGTGCCATGAGATGAAAAAGGTTGAAAATCACTGGCCTAGCCCAACATGCTGAGCACATCACACTGGCTCTCCAACCAGATATGATGTGAAAGACCTGTAACTGGATTTCCCAGTGTTGTCCTTTTTTTAAAGAGCAGCTGTGCAGTGTTGGGAAAAGCAAAGTTATCTGGAAGGCACGTAGTGGAGATCCCAGCCATTCAAAGAATGTGGAGAGAGAAATCTCACACATTGTCCATTCTGCTGAACCTATGTCCTATCTTGCTTTCAGACTTACATTTGAACCTATCTTGCTTTCAGACTTACATTTCTGGCTGCCACTACAGATCACACCAATCCTGCCAATCTGAAACTGGTTCAAGTGTGTGAAGAGGTATGTCCAATGCCCTCAATTATGGTTCATCTCTGTCTTTGCTTACTCTTGGCTGGAGTCCTGGCCACTATTATGAAGCAGTTTTGGCAATGCTTATTTGGAAGACTACATATAAAATGTCCCATTTTCAGACTGTTGTATTAATGAAGCTGCCTTGAATTACATGTGTATAGTTACAGTTTCTAGGTTGATTTCAGAACAGTTCTGATACCACAAAAAATGAAAATGCTTTTTTTGTGGGGGAGGGAATTCTTTTGATTGTATCAATCTGTTTAGACTTAGACTTATTTTTAGTGTGCAGAATCGGAAACGTATTGCTTTTGCATTGCCTAAATGTAAGGTACCCCCCCTTTCTGTATGTTATGTCTCCTAATGTCTTTAACAGGGACTACCTTGTACTGAAACACAGTGTTTGTTTCTCTTGCTGTAATTCACCCTCAGGGTTGCTCTCTAGGGCTTTTCACCAAATACAAGAAAATAAAGTTTTAAGCCCATGAGGATTTCTTCTGTAATACAAGATATTGATCATGGCATTGTTTCCAGCAGCAGCTTGCTTCTGTAGTCTTGATTTTTTAGCCATGCATTGTGCACTACAGCTACATAGTGTTCAAACATTTGTGTAAGTAGCTTGTGTGTCAACAGTGGTTGAACAACTAGTTTCAATTATTCCTTATTGCTAGCCTTTAGACTAAAGAGCCCCAAATGTCATAGCCTTTCCTTATAAGGGAGGTGCTCAAGCCCTGTATTCATTTTGTTCTCTCTTTTCTGCACCTTTTCTAGTTCCACTGTCATGTTTGAGATGTGTCAACCAGAACTTGATGCAGTACTCCCAATGTGGGCTTACCATAAATTTGTACAATGGTATAATAATAATAATAATAATAATAATAATAATAATAATAATAATATATATATATATATATATATATATATATATATATATATATATATATATATATATATATATATATATATTTACTCAAGCCCCTTCTTAATTTCCCAAGCATGGAATTGGTCTTCTATGTTCTCCTATGGTGACCACTGCAGTGCACAGGTAATGAATAAACTAGCCTCATATCCTTTATTGATGTGGTCCTATCATGTTAAAGCAATTTCTGACATCCACATTGCCAGGTGAAATGGAAAGAAATGAAATCAGAGGAAGGAAACATGAAGACTGTACAGGAATTTTATCTGATAAATATGATGATTCCTCCTATGGGTAAGGTTTCTTAACCTTCTGATCCACCTCTCTAACTGCGTTAAGGTATAGTCCATGATCACAACAGTTTGTTCATCCTTGCATTCCAACAGCGAGCACTCTACAGTTTGACTTCTGCTCTTTTGATCTGCAAAAAGAAGTGGGGTGAGAATCTTTTCCCAGACTTTTTCATCCTGACCTGGAAAATGTCTTCAAGAGAGGACTGTACTTCAACAATGAGAATTTTGGAGGGAAACCCCACAGATATTCATATCTTCAAAGGAGGATGTCTTTAAAAATGCAGCATTCTTCAAAGGGGAACACCACCTTCAGCAATCTGAAGTTCTTTAAAGTGGGAGCCCACCAGCACTGTGTGTTCTCTGAGGACATATTCCCCAAGTGTGTTTGAAAACATGGAAAAGAGCACACTTCCCCCATCCTTGTCCCATATAATTTTTGAGGCTATTTTTTTTCTCCATTTTGAAATTTTTTTTTTCTTTTTCTGTGTACATTTTTTTCCTGACAGAAAGGACTTAGTTTAACTAAGAACATGTAAGAGGATACTCCATTCTGGACCAGAGAGCATTGCTAAAAATAATACATGCATACGTGAAAACAGAGTTGCTCAGTGTTTTACCCTAGAGTAGCAGCCCAACCATCTGAATGCATTCCTGGAAGTAAGTCCCATTAAGTTCAATGAGAACTCCTTGGTCAGTGTGTATAGGATTGCAACCTTACACCGCAATCCTAATCTTGCACTGTGCTGGCCTATGATGTCACAAATGTGAGGTAAAGCAAGTTTGCAGCACTCAGAGAGTACTGATGGGAAAGCCTGCACCATCCCACCCGTTCTGGATTTGAAAAGAGCACTTGATGGAGCAGGTAAGCTCCTGAGGAGTGGTGCAGGAGTGGGGGGGGGGGAAGGGTAGGAAGAGAGTGGGAGGGCAGGAGGGGTTGAATCAGGCCCAGGAGGGTGCAGTATCAGCAACAGCAGCAGCACACATGGCATCCTATTCCCCCTCTGGCGCCTGAAAGCACACACGGGGCTTCTTGGACTTGCACCTATGATTTTGTTGGTGCAGATCTGAGTAGCCCCATTGCATAGGCTCAGGGAACAGATGTCCCCTTCCCCCAAAGAGACCTCCAACCTGCTCTGAGCCGGCTTGGGATACAGTGTGGGCCGTGCAGCTTCACTGTGCTTGTGCTGGTTCGAATTGGTCTGTCAGTCATTAAGACAAGGGGTTAGCTCTAAACCACATTCAGGGCTATTTTATTATTGAACCATCAGTGGGGCTAAAATCTTCTATACAGTTATTATGACAAAACTGCAATTAAGTATCAGCCTATTGTCCATATGATGGTTCTTTGATATTGGACAGTGTTCAAAAGGGCAAACCCTGCGTTTGAACTTTTTGGTCTTTGAACTAGAGAGGGGAAGTGCAAAGTTAGACTTGCTCACAGGAAAGAGTGTATAGGATTGTGGCCTAACAACAATAATATGAATGGCATACTGTAGGGATTATCGTGCTATAATGCCTTGACCATGTCTAAGGTTCTTCTGACGCCAGTCATCAGATAGAACATTGAGCACAAATGTACAGTATGGTCTGTCATGTTTTGTAGCTAGTTGGCTGGTTTCCAATATCCACAGCATCATCTGCAAACAGCCAAAATAAAAATATGTTGCAGGCATTGTGTAAGACTTGCGATGACTCAGGAAATGATTGTAGCTGAAACTGTAGCTACAGTTTCAACACCTTGCCTGATTTCATATGATTTACATTTGTAGACTGAGAACCCAAAGTGCGTGTGTGTCTTTCATTGACTCTCTGTGATGAGCAGAAGCCCGTCTTATATCATTCATAATACACTGTATTTTTTAAACTCCCTGTCTTTTAAAAAAGCAGCATTCAGTGTGGGCTGGGGTAGCTGCTGACCAGCAAAAATAAATTTTTAAAAATACTTGCAGCACACAGTCATGTACATGACTTGACTGTAGATAAGCAGGTGAGCTGAGTCCTTTGGAAAGTATTATCTCTGAGATGACATGAAAAGACTTCCTGTAATGTTTGCGCAGTGGTGGCTATTTTACATGTGCAAGTGATCACTTACTGTTGCTTTCATCAAGTGATTAGTAGAACTCTTCATGATGAACTCCTCTTTAGGAGGTTAATTATGACAAAGGGCACATCCACATGGCTCAAGTTGAGGGGATCAGATGCACTGTTTCAGTACACCAGATCCCTGCTGAATACACTTGCAAGAATATCAGCCTGTACTGATTCTCTGCATTTCCATTCTGTGGTGAGAGGTTATTTCAGGACCTTCCCAGGCTTCCCACTTTGCAAGGCTTCTGTCTGGGAGAAGCATTGTCCTTTAAAAAAAGTGTTTCAGGGTTAATTTCTGCACTTATCATACTGTCCTATAACTAGTAATTGGAGCATGGAGGGAAGAGCTATGGCTGGGCTGTCCCAACTACAGTGTAACTGAGTTAACATAGGGCTCAATCCAACCTTCCAGCATCGGTACAGTGGCAATGCAGCCCAGAGGTAAGGGAACAAATGTTACCTGACATTGAGGAGGCCTCTGTGACTGCCTCCCCACCAAAGGATGCAGCACACACCCCATTGGTATGGCTGCTCTGGCCCTGGAAAATTGGATAGGTTTGGTCCCATAGTCAGCTATGACCAATACAGTTGGCACGTAGTGAGCACTCAGAACCCTACTACAAGTCTATGCAATCTTGGCCTCTTACTTTCCTCTGGAACGGCCTTCTGTTTACTAGTTGTTAGTGGAAGATCTAGACAATGACATCACCAACCAGCTGTATTCCAATGTCTTCTGTGTTGTCCTCCCGTCTTTTTCAAATCTGTGGCCTAATCCTAAGCTTCCCGGGCACCCAGCAGTACAGCCGAAATGGCTGCTGCTGTATCCTGTGGGGCCAGAGAAACTGCCAGAGGTCTCCTCAGGGTAACTCCACCCCCTCTTGGAGCCGATCCACCCTTTGGGGTGCTGATTCCAAAAATAGTATCAGTTTTTCCAGATCACATCTAGTTTTGGAGATCAAGCATAGCCACATCAGTGAATGGTTCAAGCAACTTCCTTGTAAGAAAGCTTCCTTTCTCACAAGGAAGCTGCTTGAACCATCCACTAATGAGGCTATGCCATATCTCCAAAATTAGACATGACAGGGCAAAACTGATGCCATTTTTAGAATCAGCACTCCAGATATACCCAGGAGTAGATCTAACTTTTAAGAAAGCAAAACTGTGTTGGCCTGTGTTATCTAAGAGCCACAGAGTGTGTTTTAACATGCAACAATGAGCCACTTACCTTTAAAAAAAAGAAAAGAAAACAACAACCACCCAAGGCTAGATATACTAGACATACATTACTGTTCCAACCCAAAAGGAAAACAAGATGACTCTATGTTTCCTGAATCCTCTCCCAATTATATTTCATTTAATAACACTCAGTTTAAAAAAAAAACAAAATCTGTTGGCAGGGGAAATGAAACGACATGATTTTATGGGATCATTCATCAAGAACTAATTGAAGCTTTCATACAGTTTAGTGCTGATAAAATGCTGGTAACAATAAACAATAACAAAATTTGCCAGAGAAGGATTTGTTTTGCCGTGATGAAAATGGTTCACTTTCATCCTGGGGATTCCTGGTTAAAAAGAGTCTCCAATTTAAAAAGGGATAAGCACAAGCTCCTCTGCATAATGACAGGATGGAAGCTGTGTCAAATGTATTAGTACTGCTCCAGTGGAGCCATTTTCATTGTAAGCGTTTGCTATTGTGTGTGACAGAGGGAGGATGCACAGCCACCAATAGGAGATTTTTTTTTTTAACTTGGATTACTTTAAAAAAAATCCAGTTCTCATGTAGTTTTAAGCAGAAAGGAAAGTAAATTATAGCTTTACCGGTTGTTGTTGTTGTTTTATTTGCAATATCTTATCTAATCTCTGATAGATTCGCTTTAAACGTTTCCTCTTCTGTTCTATGGGTAAATCCAAGATATTTTAGGATTATCGGCTTTTTCAAGCACTTCCTGCAAAGATGATGTGTCATTGCCTCAAGCATCCAAATAAGATGCACTTTATGCTTCTTTATTGGAATATTATAAGGGGGGAAAATAAGTGATGTATTTAATTGAATCTTATCTCTTAACACTGTGATCCGAGGTAAACACATAGTGGGTTTACGTCTGAGTAAATGACTCTAGGATTGGAGTGTTCATAGTCTGTTTTATGATCAGACTATGTAATGAAGAACACTTATTTTATGAATCTCACAGCCCAATCCACTGTAATGCCCCACAAAGCATTGCAGCAGCACCAGTATAGCACCCACTGTATCCCAGGGAGGTTTTGGCATGTGGAGGCCTCCTTAGGGTACAGGAATATTTGTTCCCTTGCACCAGGGAAGGCGCATGCCAGCCCAATGGGTCAGGATTTGGCGGGTACTGCTGCCATCAAACCTGCCCCCTTTCTGGGCCCAATCTACCCCCTTTCCCGCTCCAATTGCCATCCCATTCTCCTCTGCCCTTCGCCCCATTCTGCCTTTCCCCAACTCCCTCTCTGCTCCTGTGCAGCCGTACTTGAGGTAGGAGGCATCCATGGTCTGTCGCTGCATGAACCCAGTTGTTCACCTCTTCCAGTGGCAGTCTGGTGGAAGTGTGCTTGTGAAAGCTGGAAAGTGCGTTATGCTGGCAGAAATTCTGCCTGCATAGTGTGCAGTTAGGATTGGGCCTTTAGGCTGCAATCCTATATACACTTTCCAGGGAGAAGGCTCATAGAAGTCACTTGAACTCACTTCTGAGTAGACATGCATAGGCTTCAGCTGTTAATTAGGGATGTGGGAAACCTCCAGAATGATTTCTATTGCTGGGAAGTAGCTTTGTGTGTTTGAGATGTTTTGTTCAGAGGAGCAATTTTTGTTTTGCTTGTGCATCCATTCAGTTCATAGTATTCCTGTGTATTGATCCACATTTAAAGACCCAGAGGCCTGGCTTATTAATCACAGGAAGAGCCCTGCTGTCTCAGCTGAAAGGTACATCTATTCCAGCATCCTGCTTTCCACAGTGGCTGGACAGGCTGCTCTGGTATACAAAACCAGCCAGGATGCTGTCATGTCACAGCTTTTGTATCCTTTTATAAAAGCACTGACCAGCATACTAAGGCATAGGCTGATGAGCGATTATTACTGATCTTCCTTCTTCCTACACACTCGTTATTGCATAGAGTACCTATTTATTTCTTTGTTCCTCTGTCCCAAGGTATGGCATGAGGGCATGGTACAACTACCGTGTTGAGGATAAGTATGTCTAGATGTAGTCCTTGTCTGGATGCCTGGGTATCTCTTGTATGCTACCTTGAGTTTCAAGATGGAAGGAAGTACAATAAATATAAATATGTAAAGCTCTAGCTAAGTTTTTCTTTCATAGAATTCACAACATCTTGAATGACAAGTCAGCCTTTGGTTTTGTCCTCTAGATCCACAAATACCTTTCAGAAACAGGATACTGTTTCTACCTTCAGATTTGTGTGCAGCTGAAAATTATGTGATTTTAGTTCCTGTAAGTGAAAATCATGGATAGTCTTGTGTCTATATCAGTGTCCATTCTGGGATTAGTACTGATGGCACAACCTCTGCAAGTGGGACGTGCTTGTGAACTGTCACAAATGTGCCATAAGGTACACTGTGGCAGTGTAGAGACTTCTGGCATAGATGGAAAGGCTTGTGCCCAGCTCCCATCCCTGGGAAAGTAAGGTTTCTGAGAAAATAAGGCTGGCAGATGGGTGAAGGAGAGCAGAATGGCAGTGGGGAGGGGGTGTAATGGGGTAAGGGGAGGGTGGACAAGGTTGGGGAGCAAGTGGAGCAGTCCTAGAGGACTCTGCTATATCCTACCCTTCTTCCCGGGCCTGATCTCCTGACATGGGACTGTTTAGATTTGCACCAGCTATTTTGCTTGTGCAAGCCCAAGTAGCCTCATTGTTGGTTCTGAAGCTCACCCTGGGGGAAGGGAACATATGTTTCCTTACCCCAAGATGCAAGCCAGTGGCCTCCTTTCCCACATAAGATGCAGCAGAGGCTGTTTCGGCGCTGCTGCATCCCTCTGCAGGGCAGACAATTGGATTGGGCTGTATGGCTGCAATCCTATACACGTTTACCTGGGAGTAAGTCCCAATGAACACAGTGGAACTTATTTCTGAGTAGACACATATAGGATTGAAATGTATTTTTGTGAAGCAGCATCTTTCCCATGCTTTTCTGAAGATGGTAAGGTTAGAAATGATTAATATATAACCATATGTTTGAAGTTAAGTATGTACATAAATATTTGGATGAATCATACTTTATGACAGAAGTAAACCATGGAAACAAACATGTGTTTCAGTTAACATCAGTTATGTCTCTGTACAGAAAGCAATCTAAAACGTAGTTGCAGCAGCAGTAATAACACGTGTCTAGGGAATGGGAGACATCTCAACAAACTATGTTATGCATGTTATTGTCTTTTATGCTCAAAAATGAAATCTCAGAAATACATACTATGAATGGTGTACAATTTTATAGAAAGCTCTTTGTGGGTTATGAAACAAAAGTAGAGGGAAATATTTTAATTATGGTACAACAAATGACACAAGATGCCTTTTTGCATCTCTGAGGTAGCCTTTTCTCAATACTTTGATCATACCATTCTAGGTTAATCATAGAGGCATTTAAGAATGCCTTAAATGTCTTCATGACCATGGAGAGCTCAGACTATTCCCCTTCTCTTAGCTTTACTGTCTGGTGACACAAATATGCCTTTGCTGGAAAAATAAATACAAAATAAATACATAGGAAAAAAAATACAAAGAAATGTCATTTTTTGAAGCTGTAATCCTATGCACAATAATCTGGGAGAAAGACTCATTTATTCTAATGTGATTTAGGGCGCAATCCTAATCAACTTTCCAGCACAGGCATAGCTATGCCAGTAGGGCATATGCTGCATCCTGCAATTGTAGGGCAGTCATGGAAGCCTTCACAAGGTAAGGCAATTTTTGTTCCCTTACCTCAGAATTGCATTGCCCTTACCTTGGTGCTGGAAAGTTGGTTAGGATTGCGTCCTTACTTCTCAGTAGATATGTATAGGACTGGGCTTTAAAACTTTATTATGTAAACCTCTCTTGTGTAGGGTGCGATCCTATATACATTTATCTGGGAGTAAGTCTCTTTGGACTCAGTGGGACTTCTGTCTGAGTAGACATGAATAGGCTTGTACTGTCATTTTTTCTTTGGTTACTTTATTTTAGTATGCTGTTTTTATTGTTGCTTATGTTTGTTTTGATTAATATTTTTAAGTGACAAGATAAACATATTTTCAACACATACTGAAGCCAATATGGATTTATGGAAGTAGTCATATTGAAATCAATATGAAATTTGATGGTTTTTAAAGCTGAGAGCCATCTTGAAACATCAAAGTGAGTAGTTCTGATGGAAAGAATTAGTTTTTTAAGTTTGCAGTATATCGGGTAGAAGTTCATTTGGGGTAGAAGATCAGTGATTGCTGAACTTGTAAATAAGGAGGAGAAGCAAATGACTATATCAAGTTTATATTGTGGTTTATATTGCAAAGCCATGGCTGCTCAGGTGCTTTTACTCACAGATGGCCAGCATGAGATCCAGGTGTGGGGAGCCCCAAGCAGCCCTCTGCATGTCTCCCTGATGCTTAGAACATTCAAATGGAGTGATCATAAAGCACTTCCAGTTTCCAGGAGGTGCTTTTTGATTGCTCCATATGAAAGTTCTAAGCATTGGGGAGCCCTGCAGAGGGCTGCGCGGGGCTCTCCACACCTCCTGGATCTCACGTTGGCCATCTGTGAGTAAAAGCACCCCTTCGTCGCCCTTAGTAATGCAATTCTGCAGATCATGTCGCTGCCCTCCCTCCTTCCCTGCAAAGACTTACTTAGGGAGTGGGGGCCCAGTCCTATCCAATTTTCTTTCTTTCTTTCTTTCTTTCTTTCTTTCTTTCTTTCTTTCTTTCTTTCTTTTTGCAATACTTTATTTATTTATTACAGATCCTATCCAATTTTCCAGTGCCAGTGCAGCTATGCCAATAGGGCATTGCATCCTGTGGTGGAGAGGCAGTCACAGAGGCCTCCTTAAGGTACGGGAACATTTGTTCCCTTGCCTTGGGATTGCATCGCGGCTGCACCGGTGCTGAAAAATTGGATAGGACTGGGCCCTAAATCTCCCTAAAAGTTTGAGAATCACTGTTAGGGAATTATTTTACTTTTAAGTTTGCCTGCAGTCACCCACTTGTACTTTTGATAAGTTCTGCCCCTGAGCACTTCCAACACATAAGCCATGATCCAAGTCCTCTGGTTTTATTCTTTCGTCCTTGTATTACCCAACATCCTCTCTGTATTCTGAATTAACTATTCTTATGTTTTAACTCTTTAACTGCTTGTGATTTGTTGAACTCGATCAGAACATTGCCCCAGTTCTCCTGAGCCCTTGGCAGGCTGTTGTTTCTCTTAGTAATCCTCAAGGCCTAACAGTATGTAGAAATTCCCAGATTCTGTCCTCAGCATCTCAGGTAAGAAGAAAGGCCCCTGCCTGAAATGCTATTTCGAATCAGAATAGATAATATTGAGGTAAACAGACCAATTTTCTTACTTACATGCTTACAAGCAAGCTTACATGCTCGTACTTCAGGTAGACACTGCTGTGTGGCCTTCCTGCAGCTACCCTTCCTCCCTCACATATTTCACATTGCCATTGTTTCCACCATTGTGCCTTACAGGCCAAATCTGGAGATCGGTGAAGCCCACCAATACAAATGTGTGATACCAATGTTCCTGTCACCATACTTTGAACCATACTTTGAAGCTTGCTACTGAGATGGAGTGCATCACATTGGGACGGCCTTTGTGATGATTGTGGTGGTCTTGAGTAGGGCCACAGAAGCCATCATCTATATCAATACACTCATCATGGAAGCTTAGAATGCCTCTAAGGCTTCTGCCCCAGCACAGGTTATAGTCTACAAGTGGGAGGCACAACTCCTGGAATCCTAAATTAATTAGTTCCATTTCGGCAGCCACTATGAGATTTCAGTCTGTTTCTTCAGTGCCATTTGTCCCACCCTCATCAGGTAGATTGCTTTAGTATGATCCGTCTTATGGACTTGCACCTGGACAATTGCCAACTGGCTATTGGTCAGTGAACTGCCTTCATATTACTTCAGTGCAAATTCAGCTCAAACATTTTCAGCAACAAAAGAAAGAGAGAAATAGAACTTAAACCATGCAGAGCATGAAGTCAAGGGTTTGACTTGTTTGGACCTCATGGACTTCATGACATGAGCATAATGTCTTTCTACACATTTTGTATTTTGAATTTGCAAATATTGGTTTATTATTATTAAGTTATGTTTGTCCAAGAGAGGGCCCAGGGATTCTATGGAGGGTAGAGAGTCTCTCTATAATGTCTCCTGTCCGCTCCTTCAAAATGTCTTCTTGGTTTTTGGAGGGAATTTTTTTTTTTGCAAGTTATATTTATTCAGGAAGTAAAAACAAGTTGTTTGCTGCTTAGGAAGAACTCCTCTGGGAGATTTGGCTGCAGGAAAGAGTGTGGTGTTTCTAGAGGCAGTCTCCAATCAATTTTTGCTCTCTAGACTCCTGTTAGCCTGACAGGAGTACAGCCCGGCTTGTGGAGGGGTGCCTGGGAAAAGCTGAGGACAGCTCACAGGTGAGTACCTAGTTGGCTTTTCTGATACCACACCCATTCATTTCTCGTGCAACTTCAAGCTACGTTAAAATGGGTTGTCCTGTTTATGGTTTAAGTAGCACCAAGCTCTCGTTCACATTTATAGCCAAAAACAGAATCTTGCTCAAAAGCCAGTTGAACCAGGGGAGTGTGTGGGACTTGTTAATATTTAATGACTGATGTTTCCTGTAGCTGTTTCTGCTAGACAAAATTTCATAATTTGCATTTTTGCTCACTTTTTCCCACTTGAGCAGTCCCATCTTCTTGTTGGCATCCTTCAGTCTCGGAAGACTATGGTGTCACACTCTGAATGGCGGTTCTGGAACAGAGTGTCCTCTCCAGTGCGCGAAGCCTGGTTAAAGTAGGTATGGAGGATAGGCTGTTACCCATGCAGCAAATCCTCCCTCTCCACGTCGCTGAAATGGTCCAATGGAAAGGCAGAGGCCAATACAGTTGGTTCCAGCGGTGTCACAGGAGTTGCCAGAACATGACTGTGTTCAGCCATGAACTGCCTCAGGGACTCTGGCTCCGGATTTTGCCTCGAGGTTGACTCCTGAAGCCTTTTCCATAAATGGATGTAGCCACAAGGCAGTGGAGGTTTGGGATCAGAGTTTTCCTTCTCTCAGATGAGCTGCCTTCCCAGGCTGATGAGTCCCATCTACCCGGTGGCTGTTTAGTCGCCTCTTACGACAAGTACAGCCAAACTGAGGGCCTATTCTTATCCCCAGCCCCCAGGGGAAATATCCCATCACATACGTGTTAATAAGTGCCAAGAGATACATTTTGCTTAACAATGTAAGTCCCACAGGCTTTATGCTCAGAGGCATATTTGCCCATTTCTCCTGTACATTTAGAACCTGGACTATGTTTTATAGCAGAACTTTCAGATATAAAAATTAGAATGATAATGTGAAAGGACTTGTTTGTTTAATTTGCTTCCCATTCCCCTCTTTACTAGTTTCAAATGTTGCCCTATAGGACAATTTTTGTATGATGCTAATTCTCAAGGCCATACAACCACTCAAATTTGGGTACATTCCAATAAAGATTGTCTGTTATAATGGAAGAGGAGAAAGGATGGTTGGAGCACAAAAACAGGTGCAGTGTTAGCAATGATCCTTTTCCCTTGCTCTCCTGCTCCACTCTTCTTACTGGTCAAACTGAGATTTATTCTGGAAAGCGATCGCTCTTGCTTCTGCTTCCACCAAGGCTAGGATGTCCACACAGAAGAAAGCTGCCTTAGGAGAATCTTTCTTGCAGAATATTAAAGAGCCCCTAAATTCAAAGGGTCCTCTTAGAAAACAAACAGTAGTGGAATGTGATGGTCTGGGAAGCAAGGCAACCTTCACTCTCCTAAATGTGCTTGGATCAGGCAGGTAGAAGAGTTTAAAAAAATAAAAGAATTTTATTAAAGGTCTGAAGGAACAAAACAAGAAAAGGAGGGGATTTGCAAAAGAATTCTGACAAGGCATATATCAAACCAAAGTGAACTTGTTCTAAAGGAGGGGGTAACTGGCAAAGAGAATAAAACACAAAGAGAATAAAATACAATAATTTTTTTCTGACATAGTTAACTGACTGTCCCTGTTACAGTTTACTTACTCTGTTCCATAGTCTGGCCTCTATGTCCATGATGCAATAAAGTGAGTGAATGTGCCCCTTTCTTTGAACCAGCTGCTATTTTCCAGTGATGAAAAAGCAACATTCACAAGCATGTCTGCGCATGACTTTATACAATAGAGTTAATGTCATTGGTTCCTCCAAGGTGATAGTTTAAAACTACCTGGGCATCTCCTTCTGCCCCTTGCCATGACTGAGCAGGACTTGGATGCCCTATTGACTGGAAACTGAAAGCCCAGCAGGGCTGTCTAGGATCAATTGTATAAGCTGGATGCAGACATGAAGATGTTCAATCACCAGCTGACCTATCTTCCATGCCTCATGGATCTTCTGAATGGTTCTGAACTCAAAGAGGCCGGGACTGTAGTTACTGCAGCAAGATGACTCAGCAGCTTTATAGGAGCTGGGCAGTCCGATCCTAACTTGCCCTAGCACAATTAGGCCACATGGCTGGCACTGTATCCAGAGCAGGTTAGGAGGAGGCTAGAGGTCTACTCACAGTACATACCTCTGCTGGTGGCTGGGCCTGTGGATACTGGCCTAACTGCTGATGCTGCCCACTTGTACACTCTTGTGTGGTGTCGTGAACATGCTTTACAGTGTTGTGATCCCAACACCATTGGCTAGTTCAGTGGCTGCTATGCTGGCCCAGTGCACTCTGAAATATCACAGAAGCTTTGGACAGGGTGCATAGGTGGGTAGAAGAGTGGGAAAATGGGGAATCAGTTTTTTTTTTTTAAACCACATCTAGTCTGAGAGATCTTTTGGAAACTGGCAATATGATTGAATTGAAACTTTTATTTATTCCTCGCTTTTCTGCTATTATCCCAATTCTTCCTTCTTTGTTGTACAGATCTGAGAATGTAATTTCACTTTAATGGATCCTGAAGCTTCTTTATACTCTTTATTAAGAGAAGGGCTGCTTTTAAGCTCACATTTCTTTCTCAACCTTATTATGGGGAGAAATATTTGAAAGACAAATTTCGTATTTCATGTATTTCAAGCCAATGTTAGTGGCATGTAAATGGCATTCTTGGTTCAGCTCTTCTTTTTAAATTCTGCTCTGAGATGAATCTTGATCTGCAAGTGGTGTTCCCTCCCAAAAGTATATGGTACACAGACATACATTGGGATAACCAGAAGTTTGAGGGAGGGTGGGCCTTTTAAGTGTATGCAGAGGAGAGAATTTCAGAAGGTGCAGTTTTCAGTTGGTGACAAAATGATTGGCAGGAGGTTGACGGCAGTCAAAAGGAAGTAGTTCTTAAGGTAGTACATAACTGCTAGATGTGGAAATGGTTAGATGCTACCTGTGGGCTTAGAAACAGCAAGCATTTGAATACTAGCGGCTGAGAAGAAATTGGGCACAGGCTATTTGCTTATCTGTCCTACTTCTGGACTTCCCCCAGTGATACCTGCTTGGCCACTGCAGAAACAGCCTGTGTGCTTGATAGTCTGATCCAACAACACCTTCTTATGTAAATTGCACCTACCCAAATGCTCCTCTTTCAGTGAATGGATCCCTACTATACTATGGGCTTCCTAAAGGCAAACATCTGGCCACCACTGACAAGAAGATGGACAAGTTGGACTCTGTGTGACCCAGCAGAGCTCTCTCTATTATGTAATGCTTTCCCCATGTGTTCAAAGAGGTTCATATGTGCTACCTCACTACTCTAATATTGTTGTTCCCACACAGTCCTGGAATGTGCTGGAATGCTTAGCATGTATGCACTGCTGAAACAGAGACGGCTGGGTTGGCTCGGTCATGTCGTGAGAATGGATGATGGCCGGATCCCAAAGGATATCCTCTATGGAGAACTCGTGCAAGGAAAGCGCCCTACAGGTAGACCACAGCTGCGATACAAGGACATCTGCAAGAGGGATCTGAAGGCCTTAGGAGTGGACCTCAACAGGTGGGAAACCCTGGCCTCTGAGCGGCCCGCTTGGAGGCAGGCTGTGCAGCATGGCCTTTCCCAGTTTGAAGAGACACTTGGCCAACAGTCTGAGGCTAAGAGGCAAAGAAGGAAGGCCCATAGCCAGGGAGACAGACCAGGGACAGACTGCACTTGCTCCTGGTGTGGAAGGGATTGTCACTCCCAAATCGGCCTTTTCAGCCACACTAGACGCTGTTCCAGAACCACCATTCAGAGCGCGATACCATAGTCTTTCGAGACTGAAGGTTGCCAACAGGATTATAGTAGATGAGGGAGCCTTACCGAAAAGTAGTATTCATATTCTCCAAATTTCAAAGTGTACCTGTAGTTGAAATTTGCCCAGCAATTATCTTTCTTATTGAAGCTATATTAGTGCTGATCTTTTGGTCTTCCCCAATATTTGAAACCCAGCAAAAAGACAAAAATCCAAGGGTGAGGTCCAGGATTGGCAGCCAGGTTTAGAGTAATGAAGTACTGTATGTATCTTCGTCAAGTTTCAGGAATTGGGCAGATTTTGTGGTAACCTGTTGGCAGGTTCAGAGGCAAAAAGTCAACACTGATTATCATAGGAGATAATTCCATGACAGGATACACAGGCAAGAGAAGATGGGAGATCACAGCTGGGCAGTAAGGACCAGGCAGATAGATACTGTGGCTAGAGGCCTTGGCTAGAATATCACCTGCTGGGTGTGCATGACCTGAACATATTTATGGTTTTCAGACAAAAAAAATCAGGAGCAAGTATGGTTATTGTATGGTATGGAAGCAAATATGGTCATTGTCCTATATAACAATGGTGAAAAGTAGAGACATTATATGCCTTTGAATGGTTCTATGTCCATGCTAATGAAATGGTTAAACCTTCAATTCCCAGATTTGAAGCAGATCAGGTCATATCGTTTTGTTTCTACCTGAGACATTTTTATTCCCCAGGCCTTCTTGTCTTTCATGTTCACTGCAATTCATTGTATTACCCAAACACAGTTTAATTCAGCAGGCTGGAGGTTCTGAATTAGTTCAAATGTTCACCCACCTGCTTACTACAGTACACACGCAGACCCCTCCTCCTTATTGTATTGAGTCAAACTGTTTTCCTTTCAATGAATTTGACTGTATGGCAGTAGTGTAGCTCAAGCAGTGCAAAATGGTAAGTAGTGCAGGATCCCAAAATTGAGTGTAAGTAACCCCTTCCACCTGACCATGGAACCATTCAGACTGGCTCCAAGGGTGAATGGGAGGGGCTACTTATGCCCCTGCACTTATGGGAGCCTGCACTACTTACCATTTTGCATTGCTCTAGGTATGCTACTGCTGAATGACCTCAATGTTGTATAGGATCTTCAACCATTTCTTTGGAATCCTCAACTCAACTATTTGGTAGCAGAACATCCCATCATAATGTTATCTATCAATGAAACATTCATCAAAAATGGTTTTGAATACAGCAGTATTTTCCAAATGTAAAATTAGGAGCAGTTCACCTATTTTTCACTAAATTTTAGTTTTGAAGATAATATTTTAGGGGTTTTAGAAAACAGTAAATAAAACCCACCCAGTTGCTATCAAACATGTCACTCTTTTTCAGTTTCTGGAAATGGATTATAGGCTATCACTAGGTATTTTTACTTAGTATTATAAAACTGTAAGTGTTCCCAGTGGACAAAGCCTAACACAGTTCCTTCTATAAAGCATGCAGAAAAGCTATTAGTATAGACAAAGATATGCCCACAGCTCAGAGTGTGCTCAAAACCTATCTGCCAGTCAATCCAAGAAAAACCTATGGTTCAAACAACATTCTGGATTTGTATGTATGGGTCTATGTACACAAGTGCATATAGTCAACAGTGTCCCACTTTGTCCTCCAATTTAATCTGATAATACAATTATGTCAATTTCTGTGCTCTGTGTTCAACATGTAGCTGAAAAAAAAGTGCCAAACCACATAACTGTTTCTAACAGAAGCTATACTATGTTTTGTAAAATATAGTCATTGTTATCTTTTTGGCAACCATTGTAGGAAATACCTGTGTAGTGAGTGAATGAATAGTGTTCATATCAATCACTCAATCAACTTTGAGCCTCACTTTTAGGATACAACCCTTTCTTTTTAATCTCACCTTCCGTAATAATCTCTCCCCTTTGTTTGTATATATCACATCCAATGCCATTGTGTTTAGCATTGAATGAAGCAGATCTTTCTCAATTCGCAATAATAGATGTTGACCTATCTCTTTTGAAGTTGTCTAACACGGCCAGTCCTGTACTGATCTACACTGATCTGAGTGACTTATGCCATGAAACATGTCCACAGATGCCATGATGATGACAATCCCACCAGTACAGCAGCTGGCCTGCAGATGGACAAGCCCTGGATACTTATGCAATGACATGCTAGCATACCTTGGATGCTGGTACAACTTGCCAGTAGGCAGGCCTAAATGGAGCGGCAATGTGGGCAGAAAATGGGCAGGATGAAGAAGAGTCAATGTATACCATATCCCAACTGGTCCCCAGACAAGCCCCTGACACTGGAAAAATGCTACCCTGACAACAGAGGTGGCTTAGGAAGGGAAAAATTCATAGGGAACAATGATGAAGGGGAAATGTTCCAGAGAATCTCACCAGTACTTAAGCCCCTACCAGGGAGATTATATCTTAGATTACAGGGTGAGCAGCATGGGGCCTGTATCTCTCTGAGCTCATTATCATGCACACTCCAAGCACACAAAAACTAACTTTGATGATGGGAAATATGGAGACCAGGCGCTTGGTGCACAAAGGGAGCATTTTGCTCAAAAATGTTATCCCTCACAACTGTCAAGGCAAGATTCTTTGTAAAGTCTTCTCAGAATTCTTATTTGCAGGGATTCTGCCCCAGGGGTACTCCACAGACAGAAACCCAAGTGGAACTTCCACTTCATTGCCCCAACAGGGACAGCAAGGACAATGCACCTCATGCAGGTAAGAAAAGGAGGGGAGGAATTCTTATGCCAATAGTCCTGCATAGCTGTTTTATGTCTCTTCCCCCATGTCTGTTCTCTCTTGGTGAATGCCAGGTACTCCCATTCTGCTATATCATGACACTGCATTATTCTAGGTACGCTCTGGAAGCAAAAATGTGTACCTTTGTGTAACTGGCTAATGGGAATAGGCCTCACATTCTCTGTGATGCTTCTGTTCTGTCTACAAAATCATAGCATAAATAACTTCACTCTTGCTGCCATCATCAGCAGTAAGTCACCTTCCTGAAATCTTTACCAAAATTTCTCAAATTTCTTACCTACCCTTGAAATGAATCCTGTTTTGTTGCCTTCCCTTTGTAATGCTGTCAACATTTCTCCTAGGAAGACAATTGCTTTTCTGAAAAAAGCAAATAGCCATGAAAATATCAGCCTTTTCGGTTTAGTTTTTTGTCGTTGTTATTGTTCATGAGCTAAGCTGCTGTTGGAACTGAAACTGACCCTCAACAGAAGTATTGGGCACAATGCTAATTAATTTTTCATAGATAGGATTGCCAGATGTTTTGCCTTTCCCTCCCCCCCTACTTTTTCATAAAGGGAGATGAGATGTGAAATGCCTAATATGTAATCAGCCTTTAGGAAACCCTTTATGCATTACATTTTTGCTCATGTATATAATTTCTACATGCTAAGTCCCATGTGTTTTGTAGTGGGTTGCCTTATGTATTGTGAGCCAATAATGCATTGAAAGATTCCTCATAATGATGTGTGCACTGGCATATTATCTTGTTGAACTATTCAATTAAATATGATAATGTTGAACACATTGACATAGTTAAACACTCAGGTGAACGAGCAATTCACTGTGAAGTGTAGAAATATTTAACGTCATCTGCATGCCTCCGAGAAATCTATTTTTTTAAACAACACTTCAGGATTCAGGGAGACTTACAGAATCGTCAAAGAAAGAATTCTTGATATTGAACAACAAGAGCTGTTTAGTGCCGCCAAAACCACATGCTCTCCACTCTATCTCCATGTTCCAGTCAGTTTTGGCAAACTGGCCTCCTTTTATCACCTGGAGTGCCCACAGGCTCCAAGAGCATTCACACTTGCAAGATGTAACACTCTTCCATCAGCCTTGTTAACGGACAGGTTCAGTGGTATTCCCTACTCGGCGAGGAAATGCAAGTGTGGTAGGGACTGTATTGAGACTATAACACATACCTTTTTCTACTGCCCGCTACATGATGTTCCACGCAAGAAATATCTAGGCCCATTGTTAGCTAGGATGCAGGGCTAGGAGGACTCAATCATGCTTCAGTCTCTCCTTTCCACACCTGACTCTGAGACCCTTGATAAGGTTGCTTCCTTTTTATCTGGGGTAATAGCAAGGCAGAGCTCTGGGACTCTGGGCAGTGTGTGAGGAAAAGACGGATTTCTATGTTGTGTTGTCTTTGTATATTTTTGTTTTGTTCTTTCTCTGTATCTTATGCCAATAAAGGTCTTACTGAACTGAACGGATTCAGGGAGACACTTCTGCTTACAAACACGATGTTGCAATGACATAAATGCAAGTCCCATATTTGAACATCCTCTTAAAATACCCAGCCAGAAAAAATATCAAATAATGTGAAGTAGACCTGTAGTGGTGACTGGTGTCACTGAGACTGCAGGAAGCACCTGCCTGATACCATCAGTAGGTGTTACTAGAGGTGTGTGGTAGTAGCTAAACAATTGCCCTCTTTTTCCTGGCTCCCTCTTCCACTTCATTGAGCACCACTTGTGGGAAAACTCAAAGAAGATTATACTTATTTACTTGATTTATATCCCACCTTTCTCCCCAAAGGAAGAGAACACATTTAAATATATATACTTTGAAAAATACATAAAAACATCATAATAAAAGCCAACCAGATGCAATATGATTGCCATGTACCTACAAGATATCATGTAGAACTGCTTCACCTTCATACATAGAACAGAATTCCTACACAAAATAACGGTTCTTTTTCTGGAAAAGCATGCAAATAGCAAGCAAATCACCCTTTGTGGCAATCACACGTGAAGCTGGGGCAGATGGTCAGGTCAGGTCAGGTCTCTAGGGCCCTGAAGGAGCAGGTTCCACAAGGCTGTCTGTTAGCAGTAGCTTCAGCAAATAGGTGTAAGGTGTTTGTGAAAGGAAATGCTGAGGAAATTGGACCATGGTCTGTTCTGGAGGAACAGTGGTTTGCAGATATTGTTTGGCAGCCTTCAGTCTCGAAAGGCTATGGTATAAGCCTATAGCACCCAGTCTTCCCAGGCGGTCTCCCATCCAAGTACGAGGCCTAACGCTGCTTAGCTTCTGAGATCAGGCATGTACAGGGTAACGCTTTACTACATAGTGCTACTACATGGTGGCAAAGAGGAAGAGGAGTCATTGCAATGCTACTTTTTATTTATTTTATTTATTTACAGCATTTATACCCTGCCTTTCTCCCCAAGAAGTTTCAAGGCAACTTACAAAAGAGCAGACACAGTTAAAACAATTGTACTCTTCCCTAAAAATCCATAAAATATTAAAACAACCATGAAAGATAACATCAGCTGAGCAACAGCAACACCTAAAAAGGACAAGCTTGTTAAAACCAGATGTTAATTAAAAAGCCAAATTCTATTTACAGTGTAAAAAAACAATCAGACTTTCAATTCTTCTGTACATAGAAACCAATTACAATCTGTGTTTAATAGAGATAGAAAGAAATCCTGAGCCGTTCCTACCTGCTTTTGTGCTTATTTCAGCATCTGAAGAAGAGACTTCGGCATGGAAAATAGTTGCCATTGGGAGGACCACTCAATTCATGCTAGAGTTGGAATGAAACACTGAAGGGAAACATCCTCATGGAGCAAGATGAAATGAACAGCCCTTTGGCTTACAATACAACACAGTGCTCTAAACTGAAGCTGTTTTTCCACATCCTCTAGTATAATGTATGAAGGGAAAACACATGCATATTCTCCATGAAGGTAGATCTGTGATCCTTATGCATAGGAACCCACGAGCATCACCCTGGGACAGATGTGCAAGTTTTCCATTTGTTTGTTGGACTGTTATAAGAAGATATGATTCACTTACATTTCCAGTGAGGTGTGAAAGTTCTCTCAGAATCAAGTCCTACTCACAGTTCCAAGAAGTGGGCATGCTCAGGTGTTCTGAGCACTGTGTTCTCTGATCCTTGCTTTGGAAAGGAATTCCCTCCCTAGGCAAGAAATGCGAATGGGCAGAGCAGTGCAACTAAAGGCACTTATTGATTATCTAGAACTAGATCAATTTCAGCCTTCCTTCCAGCCCATTCTTTGAACTGAAACTGCTTTGTCCAGGCTGCTTAACAGTGTTCACTGGGATAGAGACAAGGTGAAGTGTCAACTCTCAGCAGCTTTTGATACCATCAACCATGACTGGGAACACCTGTCTGGTGGTTTTCATCCTGATTTCAGAAGGTACCACTGTGGTCCACCCCATGGAATTCATACTATGGAGGTGCTATTTTGTTTCCTATGTCATTTAGCATTGTCTGGGGTTTAACACACCAAACAAGTAAACAATTCCATCCAGCATGGTGGGAAGTTGGTGGGAGGGGGAAGAGAAACTGCCATAGTTCTGACTGGGAGCCAAGTGGTGGTCAAGGGACACTGCCACTGCTGCTGCTCTGACAACACAGACTCAGGAGTAATATTAGGCACAGGAGTGAACCTCCCAGGAGGTGACAGGAGACTTTCCATGCATATACAGGTTACAGAGGCCTATTTAAGCAGTTGTGGGGAAGATGCTGAAAAGAAGCCATCTGGATTGATGACTGTGCTCTGGGGTTGGAACCAGCCAAGGGAGCTAGAGGAGATGAAGAGGAATTGAATGACCCCAAGAATGCTCTCCTCTCTTTAATCTGAAACACTGGGGGTTATGGAGAAGGATCTAGACTGGAAGAAGAAGTTTCTGCACCTTTGAACAAATATCTACATCTAGGTTTTGGAAGAGGTTGGTTAGAGATTTGAAGTGAGTATTTGAAGAAATGCTTTTAGAACAAAAACTGTGATATTTGAGAAATGAATCAAAGACCTTCTCTTTCCTAAGTTTAGTGTCATCTTGGTACTGGTAAACGCGCCCTCAGAAAAGTTTTGTGTTCTTGGTAAGCCCAAATCCTCCTTTACCAGCTCCTGTGTCCTTCAAGTTGTAACTCAGGTGTCATTGAAAAATAATTATTTGTTATAAAGAGGAGCTCAAATGATTAACCCATTGATTTCAATACAGCTGTAATTCCAGTTCAGTTGATTGAAGAAAAATATAGTAGATTCAGCTTTCAGTGATGGGGCCAGAGGATATATATTTTTACATTCTTTCAGTTTTTCAGCTGTCAAGCCTCAGGACAATAGCATTAAAACACCCTCTTTTTTACTGTATACATTTTCTAAACCCATCACAGTGAGTCCAGTCCAGTCCCTTCCATTTTTATTTTTTTACGGTAGGACTGAAGACGTTCTCTGTTGTTGCTATAATGTAATTCACTTTTTGACCATTTGGCCACATATTAGCATTTCTCTGACACCGAAGCCCTTTTCCTCACTCCATATTCAACGACCTGAGTTCACTACAATCTTTTTTTGTAGCACGAACCCTGGAAGGAACTTGGGGCTAAGCATTTGTGCCTGTTATAAGTTGAAGGTTATGCTAAAGCACATAATATGCTGAAATCATTCACTCTGCGTATGACCTCTGCATAAAGTAAGATACAGAAAGGTTCCTCATAAATACATACTGAAGAGAGAAAATAAAGTGGCAAACAACCCTTGGGACAAGAGTACTTCTTGACGGAGGGGGGGAAAAAACCCTCAACAACCCAGGGGCATGCAGGAGATTGCATAAGCTAGAAGTCATCTGACAGTGGGACTGTCAACAAATGCTGCTTGCTAAGTAAAAGATATATATATATATATTTTCCACTATCTTGTCCATTCTTTGGACAATAAATCAATACAGCAAATCTCTTGCTTCCCCACAAATGAACACATTTGCAAAAAAAATGAACATTTTTGACCCCCTGATAAGAAATGCATTATAAGAAATATTTCAAAACATACTTATCATTAAAATACCTACCTGGAAATGTCTTGCACCAGTCATGAGTTTTTTTATACTGGATCAGACCAATGAGCCAGATTCATCTGAGTCAGAAGTGTGCCACTTCATCACTAGCTGTGACACAGGTGGTCTGAAACACCACCACCTGTGTTTCAGACCACCCATGATTATATCTCAGAAACATCTGCAACTCTGGTTGTAAGATTTCAGAGATGTAGCATGCTGTGGCAATGAGTTCTAAAAATTATATAATAATTATGAACTATAGGGAAAATATATACCCTTGCAGCCCAAAACTGGTACCACCATGAATGTGTTTAGATTGCATCACCATAAGAACATAAGAGGAGCCCCTCTGGATCAGGTCAAAGGCCCATCTAGTCAAACTTCCTGTATCTCACAGTGTTTCATCAGATGCCTTAGGACCCAATCCTATCCAACTTTCCAGCTCCAGTATAGCCACAATGCAGCTCTGTAATAAGGGTACATGGACCTTGAGAAGGCCCCAATGACTGCCCCTCCAACACAAATGCAGTGCACACCCCACTGGCACAGCTACATCAGCACTGGAAAATTGGATAGGATTGACCCTCAGGGAGCACACAAGACAACAAGGGACCTGTATCTTGTTACCCCTGCCTTAAACCTGGCATTCTCAGGTAGCCTAGTTCTAAAACCGTGAGGTTGCATATGTTCATCATGGCTTATAACCTGTGATTGATTTTTCTTTGTGCCCAATGTCAAACATAATTTCTTATGGCATGATATGCAGATATGACAGCACAAATGTTTATGCCCAGAGCAGGAGAGTTGACTCATTACAAACTAGGGCTTCGTTGCAGTTGAGGATCATCAATGTCATTCATCTCAGGCATGAACAGTACATTCCTAGCATGTCTACTCAGGAGTAAGCCCCAATGAGTTTAATGGGCCTTACTCACATATAACGGTGTATAAGTGTGCAGCCTAATTTTTTAAAAAATAACTGTTCAGTAACCAATAGGATGATTTTGAACAAATTTTTAAAAGACCAGATACATTTACAACAGATAAGCTTTCTTATGACTGATGTGTAATTCCTACAAAATGAATATGATGAGAATTTATTTAATGAGAAAAATTGAATCTGAAAATGCTAATTTGACTGAAAGCCCAATTCTATGCATATCTACTCAGGAGTTAGTTCCATTATAGTCAATGGGGCTTTCTCCAAAGTAAGTGTGAATAGGATTGAAGCCTCACTGTCATGCCATTTCACAATCATCTAAAACCAAGTCAGATTTGTCAATTGAGAGAGCAGAAGGAAGTTCAGCATCCAAATATTCTTTCTCCATTGATCTGCCTAGTGGAAAACACCATTTAGCTCATTTCAAATGTTTTTGTTCTTTTATTCCTCCCAGATGTATAATGCCATTATAACTTAGTCCAGAAAAAGATATCACAGCTGTAGAAGGTATGAAAAGATATCTTAACTATCAAGGGATTGCAGTACCTTTATCAGACACAAGGATAATATTTAAGGAAAAAACAACAACAACTGAGGGGGGTGGGGGTTAAGACGAGTTTAAATTCTGAATGCTTTGAGAAAATTTTCTCCAAATCAGATAGGGCACTCTTTCTTCCTCCTTCACTAAGATAAATCAGAGATCCACAGTGAAGGTAGCTGACATCAAGGAGGTAGTTTTTAATATACATAATTAATGTATGTGCCAACAAGATGTGATGATTGTAGTGGCCATGTCTAGGTGACTTTAGAGAATGCCTATAAAAATGCAGGCTGAGAAATAATTGAGGAAAGGGAAGAGAGGGAAATGAGGCTGGGATAAAGAGGGGAAGAATAGTTTGTATCTGTTGCAAGTACTGAAACTTAATTACCGTTGGAAAAGTAGGCAAACTGTACAAATCTATACATACTTACCTGAGAATAAGTCCCATTGGCGCTTACAGTTGAGTAAACCTGCATAGGATTGCACCATAAGGCACTGTTGATATTTAAGAGTGGATGTGGAAAAAAATAATGATGTGAAAAACTCATTAAAATATGCAAAATTAATAGGCTGATATAGTAGCTTACAACAGTGGTTTCCAAACTTTTTCAACTGGTGGCTCTCTTGACTTACTGGGCCTATGGTCATGGCTGCCCATAAGGTCTACAATCCTATTCATTGCATAGGGTGGTGGGTTTTTCAGGAGGGTTCTGTGGCTCCCCTAGCTGGTTTCTACTGCTTCCTGAGAAGCCATAGCTCACAGTTTGGGAACCATTGGCTTACGGGACCAAAATACATTGGCACAAGCACTTTTTCAAATGACACAGAACTCATTCTTTGAATGGTGAAGGTAGATAATGCTAAGTAATAATGGTTACAAATGCAAATATTTTGAGTCACTTCAGAAAGAAAACAAAAACACTTTTCACCTTCCCTGTTTTGAATCACTTACTCTCTGGGATGCACATAGCAAACAGCTGTCTGTTTGCTGGGAAACTGTTTTATGTCAGATGCTCAAGGCATTTGCAATGTAGACAGAATAGACAGAGAGAACAAGAATTAAGAGCAACAGCTATGCAAATGTACTTTGGAAACAGTACTTCTGCTCTTGCTTCCCCCCTCCTTCTCTCTCCAATTGCAGTTCTTCAGCCTTGGTTCTTCGATAGCTAGATGCAAAATGAGACTGACATGCTGGATACATGGATATCAAGGCTGTGGTTTCCCTAGCAACAGTAACCACATAAAAAGGTCTTAGAACTTTCTCCATTTCTCATGGGACACTTCAGTTATTCACATGAGGTAGTGAATGAATATGATTGGCTCCCATAGAAGCAGCTCTAATACAAAAGAGTTATTGAGACTCTGCCTGTAATTTACAATCAAGTACCGAAAGTAGATCTTAACTTGCTTTAAAAATTTTAATATGCAACTTAACACCAATAGACCTTGTAGTACTCAGGACCAGGATGTGAATCCCATAGAGCTACATCATCTGAAAGGCCTGAGGATGATCCAGGAAAGCTGAAATAAATAGGAGTGATGTTTGCCTTACATCACTTTAGTATTTTTATTATTATGTATTAGAAATCTTTGACTTTGACTGTTCTGTTTCTGAAGCAACTCCCAAGGTGGCTCATGCAAAAATTAGAAACCTGAAATACCAAACTATAACATTTAAATTTAAAAAGAAAAGTAAAAGTTTGAGTGAATTTCACATTTCTGCCCAAAGACAACTTTGGAAAACTTAGAAGGGACATAAAATGAGTTTCTATAAGACAACTAGCATATTTCAAGGTAGTCCCACACATCCACCATGGCATAGGGTATCTGATTGTGGATAAGGAGTTTATAATGCATATTTGAGTAATGAGATCTGTACAAAATGCCTTGTGCCCTTCTGTTATTGAGAAAAGTTGCAAAGATCAAAACAGGACCCTTAATCACATTTGCGGCTAATGAAACAATATAGATATTCAAATATTCTTTGCATATATTGAAACCCATTGTGAAATTAAGAATTCCAATATTTATTTTGAGAACACTGTAAAGTTATTCTGAAATGTTGTGCAAATATTTGCCATACTTTAAAGCAATTGGCCTTGGTTGAATTTTTTTGCCTACCCCAGACTGGCTGAAGTTTCAGTGGTTAGTCACCATTAGGCTGGCTTAATCTCCGCTTTCATTTTTGGTCACTTTAGGACTTAGGAGATTGGTTGTCAGTGTGCACCATGAGGTAAGCAGAGTTTGTGGGTAAACCAGTACTACTTGTCAGTTGCTCGACAGCTTGGCAAGGTTAAACCTCTGACTTGGACTCATGAAGACAAGCTCAAGTGCTCAGTTGCCTGGAAGAATCTATCCAGTCCAGCTACCTTGGCCTTTCAGGGTTGACCATGAAAAGCTCAAGCAGTCTCCAGATGGGTCATGGCTTGGAGTCAAGATGATCTCACCCATGAATCTGGGGGAAAATGCAGTCTTTCACAGTTTCCCTGCTGGTAGATGCACGCATGTGGGGGATAGGTTTCTAGTATGTTCCCTGCTCCAGGTGTTCGGAATTAGTATTTAGCTAAGGGGCCCAATTTAAATCCAAGTCTTTCTCTCATGTGTTTATTGGAGGGGGGGTTGCATGGGCAAATACAAAATTGTTTTATCTTATAATTGTTTTATCTTGAGCATTTTATCAGAAAGGTAGTGGCAACATTTTCATAAATGCTTACATACATACATACATACATACATACATACATACATACATACATACATACATACATATATAGTGTATTACAGTATGTTATGTGTGTTTCTACAGAGTTAGAAAACAACCCACTGTATTTACCATCATTTACATGGTGAATTGTTTACAATGTTTACAGTACAATTCTATGTATTCCTACTCAGAAGTAAGTCCTATGGAATTCAATGAAACCTACTCTCAGCTAAATGTTATGAGACTTCAACCTTGATTTATTGATAAAGGACTGAGAAAACCTGTTCTGTCTTTAATCTCAATCTTCCTGTCATCATTTTAATTCCTGATGTATAGATCTCTAGCCACAGTGCATTCAGGTGCATTGAAGCAAGAGCTGCCCTTACATATGGTTAATAGAAAGTCTATAGCTTCTGATAAGATAGACTAAATTTGAATGTTTGAAGCCACGACAAACTGATATTTCGAAATTTTGGGAAACATGTATTGGCATTCAGAAAACCTCCTATGAAAAGGCTGCCACCAATATCTGTTGGAATCCTTTTCCTCCTGGTCATTTCTGTCGGTACTGAGAACTTTACATGATCTCTAAACTGCCTTATCAATAATGATTCATTCACTGTGTAGTACTCTGACACTGCCTTTTCTGCTACAATTCAAAATTCAGTTAGCTGAAACTTCTTCAGTTGCTTATAGATTTGGCTCAATATCGTTTGAGCAGACAGTAATACAGAAAGGTGCGACGGTTTGCACATGCAACTGGTCCTTCATGTGATGGTTCGCATATGCCACCACTGGTCCACTTCCCCCCAGCCTCTGAAGTCAAGAGGAGCCATACTCCCCTCACCTCTGGAGGGCTTTTCTGAGTCTCAGAGGGACAGTGCTGCCTCTCCAAGGCTCAGACTGGCCATTGTGGCCAAAAACATGTGACTCCTGGTTTCCTGGGAAACTGAAGTCATGTCTTTTCACGCAAAATGGGCATTCTGCGCCTTGTCGAGGAAGCACTGCCTCTCTGAGGCTCAGAAAACCCTCTGGAGGCTCCCCTTGCCTTTTGGAAGCTTTGCCACAGGAGTGCCGGTCTGCATTCCTGTCACTAAGCGACGCATGACTGTACTTCATCATGGGATTCTTCATCATGGGGTTCTGGATTCCTTAGGTTTCCTTAGCTGCTGCATGCTTGAACCTGCATGTATCATTAGTGTGGTAATGTAAATCTATAGCAAACAGATGATTTACATCTGCAAACCATTCATCTGAATGGAGACGAGCCCCATGCAGATGTTCCTTCTCTGAGGAGAAGGAAGGTGTGACAGCCTCCTCCAGCTGGCCAGGCCCGGCCCAATGAAGGCATGGCTAGCCCTGCTTCCTGCTCTCCTCGTGTTCAGCATTTGCCTCTGTTGACAAACAGTGAATGTG
>NC_089821.1:188888376-188935876 GCF_035046505.1 Tiliqua scincoides
CTCAGGCGTCTCTTTTCTAGGCTGAAAAGGCCCAAACGCCGTAGCCTTTCCTCATAAGGAAGGTGCCCCAACCCAGTAATCATCTTAGTCGCTCTCTTTTGCACCTTTTCCATTTCCACTATGTCTTTTTTGAGATGCGGCGACCAGAACTGGACACAATACTCCAGGTGTGGCCTTACCATAGATTTGTACAACGGCATTATAATACTAGCCGTTTTGTTCTCAATACCCTTCCTAATGATCCCAAGCATAGAATTGGTCTTCTTCACTGCTGCCGCACATTGGGTCGACACTTTCATCGACCTGTCCACCACCACCCCAAGATCTCTCTCCTGATCTGTCACAGACAGCTCAGAACCCATCAGCCTATATCTAAAGTTTTGATTTTTTGCCCCAATGTGCATGACTTTACACTTACTGACATTGAAGCGCATCTGCCATGAAGACTAGTAACACTTTAGATGTCAAGCGTAGTTTGGCTCACAATGTGATATTTTCCCAGGGCTTTGTGGACAGTGGAGCAGGAAAGTAGTGGCTTAGGAAGCTCTGGGAAAGAAATCTTCCAGGCAACACCTGAAATTGAAAAAAAAAAAAATCTGAGTGTATTTTTTGGCTGAGCATATTTAGGTGTTGGGCTTTATTAAGACTGTTATAGGATATATAAAACCCTGAGAATTATTCTTCATTTGGTAATTGGAAGTCATTAATGTGTATGTAATTTCGATAATTCAACTTCAATTGGATGACTCGCTTTGTGATTAGTTTAGCTTTTCAGAAGTGTATGTGATTATGACCTGAAAGGCAAATTAATAGCAGGATTATGGTCTTATAGATCATACAATTCATTACATTCACACCAATCAATACCTGGCACCAGATACTACACCTTCAGTGTATATGTTTCATTCATTCAGATGGGCAGATCTATATTTTTGTTACTTCTCTGTCCAGTGTATATCATGCCAATGAGAGCTAGAAGTCTAAAGTGCTGCACATCCTATTTCTCTGGTGTATAAAGATCCAGCATTTTTGAAACTGGACACCTTCAAGAATTCCTGGTCATAATCGCTATATTTTGCACTTCCACACAGCAATATTCAGTGGGTTTGTATGTTGGGAAATTGAAGTTCATGTTGTCTCATAGGTGAGGTAGACATTGTGAGAGCTGGTGTCAGTGGTGTAGCAGCAAAGAAGAGCATGAGGTGCAGGAGCTCATCATGACACCTTCCCAGCAATGTCCCACTAAGACAGTGATTTTCAACCTTTTTCATCTGATGGCACCCTGACAAGACACTAAAATTGTCAAGGCACACCATCAGTTTTTTTGACAATTGACAAGGCACACCACACTGACAGTAGTGGCTCACATCCTCCAGTAGCACTACTAACAAATTATCTTTGCCCAAATTCCTGCGGCACACCTGCAGACCATCAGTGACACACCAGTGTGTCACAGCACAGTGGTTGAAAATGGCTGCACTATGACTATAAAATGAAAAAATTCACTTTAGAGTTATCCATTAGAGTGCGTTCTTTTCCTGCCAGTTATTCATACTTTGAAACTGATTATACTGGTGGGGCCTTGGTATCCCAGAGGAATTTGTTCTTGGACCCACTGCAGATACCGAAACCTGCAGTTAGCAAAATCCAGGATTTTTGGCCCCTTTAAAACCTCTGAAGGTGACTGGAGCTATGCTCCGGTTGCCTCTAGAGGCTTTCTGAAGCCCACAGAGGCCATGCCCATCCTCCCATGGCCTCTTCCGAATGGCCAAAAAGACACACAAAAAAGCTATTTCTGGTTTCCAGCGGGAAACAGGAAGTCATGTTTTTTCAGTCTTTTTTTCAGTCATATGTGTGGCCTCTGTGTGCTTCAGAGAGCCCTCTGGAGGCAACTAGAGCACAGGTGGAGCCAAGTCTGGCTCAATGCGCGTCTGGGGAACCTGTGTTGAGCCAGATACAGGGATATAAATCCACAGATAAACAGATACCTGGGAATAAGCACTATTGAATACAGTGGGACTACACACATAAAATTGCACTCATAAGGCCCAGTCCTATCCAACATTCCAGTGCTGATGCAGCTGCAATGCAGGCCCGAGGTAAGGAAACAAATGGTCCTTTGCCTTGAGGAAGCTTTTGTGAACCCACAGGATGTAGTGCATGCCCTGTTGGCACAGCTCCATTGGTGCTGGAAAGTTGGATAGGATTGAACACATCGAGTGCCAGCCTATGCTTGTTTACTCAGAAATAAGTCTCACTGTGTTGGATAGGAATATTCTCGGGTAAATTTGCCTGGGTTTGTGGTCTCATGGCCCAATCAATTAACCTTTTATGACAGTGGGTCTGGTGTCCCTCTGGCATAAATGGTCCAGCAATGGTGTGAAGGCCACTGCTAGGCCATTTGAGGCCATTGTCTCAAGGCAGCTACAGTGGTGGATCCCTGCTACTGCAGGCCCCAGATGGCACAGGGCAGATAGGTTGGCACAGGGTGTGGTTTGTGGACAGGGGACAGGGGTGAGTAACTGGGTGGAGAGGGGGAGGAACCAGGGTATGTGTCAAGGGCAGGAAGTGGTGGTTCCAGTGGCAGCGACTTTCACTGGATCCTATCTCCCATTTTGGAAGTCAACTTGCCCCCTGGCTTTCCTCAGACCTGTACCAGCAAAATGGCTGGTGCAGTGTCCAAGGAGATCCATAGACAATCAGCCAGCCTACCAGTTGGCAAGTAGAAAAGCATGTGCTCTGTTGGCATGGCTGCATGCTATAATGTGGTGGGGGATAGGACTGAGCTGTTAAATGTATACCCAATATGGCTTACTGTGTCTCAGGGGGCCCCTGTGAAAGGCAATAGAGGATACATCTCAGCTTAAGGGCCTTTGCAAAAAGTTTCAAGATCAATACCTGAACACTCCTGATGATGACATCACTGTTTGTGCTGTAGGAGGAGTCCCAGTGCTCCACTCCCATGCCCAGTAAAAATACTTATGTCTTTCCCTTAACAGCAGACTCTTGTAACATGTCTCCTTCCTCTTGTGCAAGATGTGACTCGTGTAGGGTTACTATATGAGATGCACAAGCCCAAAGCTCTCTTGGGACTAGCTGTATGGTTGTCCGAATGCTAGGCAATGATACAAAGGCTAGGCAATGATACAAAGGCTATGTGTTTCCCACACATCTGTGTAGATTGGCACAGTATTTGGTTTCCAGAACTCAAAGATGTTGGCATATGTTTGTAAATATGGTATAAGCTTTACACCCTAATGGGACACTAGAAAGAGCTTCCAGAGTGAATGTTCATATCCTGTATAGCTTCCTCTCTCTGTCTATTATTTTCTGTCCAGTGCTCCCCTCCATTGTCTCAATTTGTTCCCAGTCTCCATGCCACTCCTCTCCCTTTATTCAGCTTGCTCTTGCCTTCTGCTGTCATATAGTCTGGATCTTAGACCAGAATAAATTAAGCAATCAGAACCTAAATGCATTCAGCGTTCCTTGAAATACCTTATTTATTCTATGTTTACATCTGGGTTTTCTTGGCATCGAACCCTGGTTTATTCATGCTGTGCAAGCCACACGGCCCTGACTATTACAATCAAAGTCTTTGGCTTTGTGGGGATTACTACGCAGATGTTCCTGAGCTCTGGTAACTCTCAATACTATTGTATATAGAAATTTAAAAGCTGAAATGTCAGGTGTCTTTTTCAGATGCAGAGACCTTCTTTGTGTAAACAAATAGTGTACAAATGCATTGCCATCACTCTTTAGTTCTCAGAATAACCTTATGAGGGTAGCAATTATAATTCCCAGATAGGGAAACAGTGCAATCCCATGCATGTCTGCTCAGAACTAAGCCACATTGGCTGCAATCCTTTACTCGCTTTCCTGGGAGCAAGCCCCATTGAACACAATAGGACTTACTTCTAAGTAGTCATGCATCAGATTGTGCCCCTTGGGTAACATTGAACTTAGTCCCAGATAAGTGTATAGGATTGCAGCCTAAGAGCCCAATCCCATCCAACTTTCCAGTGCTGATGCAGCTGCAATGCGCTCCCAAGATAAGAGAATACAAATCCTCTTACCTTGAGGAGGCCTCTGTGACAGTCCTCTGCAGGATGCAGAGCACACCCCATTGGCATGCTGCACCAGCCTGGAAAGTTGAATAGGATGTGATTTGAATGTGATTTGCCCAAGTTCTTCTAATAATCCATAAGGAAGTCATTGAACATTGATCTCCCAGGTCCTCTTCGGAGTCATCTTAATGTTTTATTTTTAAAATCTATAAAGATATTAACAGTCCAATCCTTTAGGATACCCACTCCCTCCCTCACCAATGCAGCTGTGTCACCAGAGTATGTGCTACATCCCGTGGGGGGGGGGGGACAGTCCCGAAGTTCTCCTCTGGGTAACATTTGTTCCTTTGCCCAGGAATAAGCCCTCAGTGCCCTGCTGGGTCAACCTGAACCTGCACCAAAAACCATGGTTTGGTTTCTAAATGACAGTTAACACAAACTGCTTTATTGTGATGTCTGCAATAAGACTGACTTTTAGATAATCATAGAACTTGAAGCAACAAAGGAACAGCACAAACCGATACATGTTTACTCAGAAAACCCACTGTGTTCAATGGGGTTTACTCCCATGTAAGTGTGCATAGGTTGTAACCTAGGGCAGTGGTTCTCAAGCTGGGATATCATGACACCCCAGCCAGATAACTCTTGTCTCTGCCCCCTTAAGGGGTGGGGAGGGGGGAAGGCAGCGATGCGATCCACTGGATCGTGCCACTTTGAAGGGGTGGAGAGGCTTGCTGCCACTTACCAGAGCCTGCAGCATCCTCACAGGGGTGCGAGGAGTCCTCTGCACCATCCTCTGCAGGGCTCCCCATGCCGCAGAGTCAGTAAAAATCGTGACCGTGACCACTACTGGTTTAGTGAATGCAAAGCTGGAAGTCGTAGCTATCTCAATTTTGAAGGTCTCTGCAGTAGAGGCTGCTGGCTCTGGTAAGTGGCAGCAAGCCTCTGCACCTCTTCAAAGTGGCATGATCCAGTGGATTGCATGACTGTCTCTCCCCCCCCCTCGCCCCTGCACACACTTACTATGGCTCAAACTGTCCCTGAGAGTTTTAGAACCACTGACCTAGGGGTTCAATCCTATCCTTGACAGACTACGAACTCCACTGGTACAACAGCTTCTTTGTAGGTCTGTAGAACCTGCAGTGCAAAGGCTTGGAAGGCCGTGTATGTATGCAGACTTTGGTGTGGTCATGGTGGCAGCAGTAGTGGATCAGGCTGGGAATTGAGTGGGCTGAAGGCAGATCAGGAGCATATCTCAGCAGCATTCACAGCCTCTGAATCCTATCCCCCCCCCCCAATCCTGGGGCTTATTCACACCCTTTTACTATAAAGATCCACAGCAGCAAAAGAGCTGACAAAAATCTGAGTAGGCCCATACGGGACTATGGAGCGCCAGAAAAGTACTCTACTATATACAGAAGTTGTCACATTTAGCAGCAGGTGGAAGAAGAGTTTAGTGCAGGCTACACCAGGTGCAAGCCTCAGTGGGGGGGGGGGGGTGACACCACACTGTCCAAGCCTCCATTTGTAAATTTTTGGACTTCTCTGGCCCCAGCCACCTCATGCTCCCAGCTACAATCATGTTTTCTCTGCTTGCCACTGAGCACATGAAGCGACTATACCCAGAGAGGGCTGAAGATTGCTGTACAGAGGTGGTATGGAGGTGGGCCTGTCCCATTAAAAGCAATGCAATAGGACACAAGGTCGGAGCTGACGTGATTATGTCATTATGTTTTCCCAAATCAGCTGGAATGATGGGCTCAACAACCTCAGGACTCCTCTGTCTATCGCAAGGAGCCTTTTTGCATAGGGTATTTCTGATCAGCGTGGACAAAGCTTTTTAACATGTGGATCAGGACAGAGTGCAATAGAAGCTGTAATGCAAAACTATTCAAAAAGTGCAACAGATGTAATGCAAAGTTACAAAATAGTGTTGAGCCTGATAAACACAGGAGAAATAGCAAATGTGGAATTATGCCGGTATGTTCATTAGGAATACTTGGTCAAGTCCATCTGTCCATAATAAGTGACAAGACACTGACATTCAGCTGCAATCCAATGTTCCACCTGCAGGACTGTTTTTATTGAGTTCAGGCTCTTGTTCTTTGAAGTTAACTTTAACCTCAGTGTTGCCAACCTGCACAGGCTGCAACATCCTCTTGCCTTTGACCTGACTTGTAAAGTTAAACTCAAAGAGCTGCAATACAGGGAGGAGCTGCTATATTATCCCTGTGTCTCTCAAACTACAAGTATGTGGATTTCACTAATCCTCACTTCAGACATCAAAGGTCAAAGGCATTCTTGACTCCCTTTGGTACTAATTTAATTTTGCAAGTCTTCAATCTGAAACGCTTCTACTCACGAGCAAGCTCCAATGAGGCCAGTAAATGTAATTAGGAGTTGGTTGCCTCAATATATCAGAGATATATTTTTGGTGTGTATGTGTATTTCTTTGCCTTTGAGAATTTTCTTGGTTCCCAATTAGAGTTGAAATCAAATAGACATGAATGGGTTTCTTTGGTTTGTACGAGCCATACACAAGTGAACCTTCTCATACTATGCAGTACTCCCTACAGTCTCCCTAAAGCTCAGCTTGTTCATGGTAACAGTCAAAAGTGTGTACTTAGTAACCACCAGTCTCAAGAGAAATGAGACAATCTGAACAACAGTACTAAAAAAAGACTCTTACACGTTTATGCACCTTTATTCCATTTGTTCCCTTTTATATCTCTTTGCTCTCTGACACACTTGTCTTTCCCAAAGGAACACATCTCTTAAGACCACATGTTACATTTTCCCTCCATTATTCTTTCATGCAACAATGTATGTGGATGACTACACATGGCGAAACCTAGTCTGGGATGAAAAATTAAAGTGAATGTTCGTGCACAAGAACCAGTGCAAATGTGGAAAACTTCTTACAGACCCTTCTGGAAAAATCTGGGGGGGGGGGGAAGAGTTATCTTTCTTTTCAATATATCATTTTTGTTTCAGTTGAATTAATTGGCATGAAGGGACAATATTAAAACCTGGGAATAAATTTTATTGATAGCTATTACATGACTACTTCTACTAAACATGCATTAGATTGGGCTGCATTGGCATGATCCAGCCAGGATGTTACACTTTGAAAACTTAAAACATAGTAGGTATGTGCAAGCTTTTGGTTTTATAGGCAGGCTGCCTCTGATTGCCAGATGCAGGGGAGGGCACCGGGATGCAGGTTGTGTCTGTTGTCTTGTGTGCTCCCCGGGGCATTTGGTGGGCCACTGTGAGATACAGGAAGCTGGACTAGATGGGCCCTTGGCCTGATCCAGCAGGGCTCTTCTTATGTTGTTATGTTCTTAACTTGTATTACACTGGGAGAGAGCTGAATTCAAGAAATCAATGGTACATGAGCCCAGCTAAGCATGTTTACCAACAGTCAGTTCAACTAAGATGAGTGGAAATTAGATCAAGGAATTGTGCATAAGATCATGGCAAAAAGTTGTTTTGTTTTGCATTTGTTTTCTAAATCAGAACCACTATGTCGGTGTTATCCATCTATACATGATCCTTTTTTTGTTTTTTTAAATAGCGAGGCACTGATTTAGGTGGCCTTAGGGAATTTAAGTAACAAACTGTAATCCATTGATCCTGCTTCCACCATTCCTAATTCATCTTTTTATTCATGATTGCCTGAATTTGGAAAAATATACTTTTTTCAACAATCTTCTGCCTGGGCCTCATCATTACATTCATCATTTTGGTTTACGGTCACTGTCAGTTATTGCACTATTTGTAGGACAGGATTAACAGGGTTTCCCATCAGTCTCGGCATTTCTTTCAAGCAAGCACTCTATAGGCATACAGAAAAAAAGATACATCTCTGTTGAACATTTTGTGAATGCATAGTATAGTTAGAGCAGTGGTTCTCAAACTGGTTGGTTGTGACCCACCAGTTCGTGTAAAGTTTCCCCCGTCTCTTTAAGGGGCAGGGGAAGGGGAGAGGCAGGGAAGCAATCCCCAGAATCGCATCGCTATGTGGGAGTGAAGGGGATGCTTTCCACTTACTTTATGTAGGTAGGGTTGCAGGAGGTGCAGGGAGTCCTGCACAAACTTCTGCAGTGCTCCCTGAGTCTTGGAATCGTCAGTAAAAGCGGGTGCAAAGCACTTCCATTTTGCAGGAGGTGCTTTGTGTCTGCTTTTACTGACAAGTCTAAGCCTCGGGGAGTGCTGTGGAGGGCTGCACAGGGCTCCTTGCACCTTCTGCAGCCTGCTGCAGCCCTACCTATATAAATTAAGTGGAAAGCACTCCGTCGCCCCCCTTAGCGATGCGATCCTGGGGATTGTGTCACTGCCTTAGCCCCTCCCCCACAAAGACTTACTGAGGGAGTAAAGCTCCCTTAAAGTTTGAGAAGCACTGGGTTAGAGAGAGATGCAGAGGCAAAAGAATGTTAAGGCAAGATGAAGCAGTGCCACATGTGCACGTATTTTAAATACACACATGATATTACGGATATCGCAAAAAGGAGTGGTGCTGATGTCTTATTAGTTTGACTTATTAGGATGAGATATTGCTGAAACAGAAGTGCAGAGGGAAGAGAAGAACATGGAAAGTAGCCATGATGTAGTTGAGAAACTAGATGGATGTGGGTAGGCGATTGGAACAAATACCTGAAATGGTGTATGGCATGATCTAGCCAACACTAAACACATTTTAAGTCCTGCAATTGATTTGTATGGGCATGAATCTTAAATGTGCTTAGCTTTGGCTGAATTGTGCCCGTAACCTTCATTTTGCAACTCTTTTTCCATATCAACTTAAAAGAAAACCTATTGCAAGTAGTGGTCTTATTTATTTCAATTAAAAAAGTATAGCTTTTAAAGCATATGTTTTGTTGAACATTGGCCTGAAATCTCATAATTTTTGACACTTTCCATGACTTAAATCCATTACGGGTTACAAGCCATGATGCGTATGCACAACCTCCTGATTTTAGAAATTGGCTATGTCAGAAGGCCAGATGCAAGGGAGGGCACCAGGATGAGGTCTATTGTTATCTGATGTGCTCCCTGGGGCATTTGGTGGGCTGCTGTGAGATACAGGAAGCTGGACTAGATGGGCCTATGGCCTGATCCAGTGGGACTGTTCTTATGTTCTTATGTTCTTAAAAAGTGGGGTTTTTGTAAAATTCTCTGTAGAGAAGCATGATTATTTGACTTGGAATCCCCAGAAACACCCAGATTTTTTTCCCTGTTTAAAGAAAGGGAAGTGCCTCCTCATGTTGAATGTTAGAATAAAACTGTAGGAAAACAATCTCTTAGATTAGAAAAACAGAGTTCGGAATCCCATTAGAGCAGGATAGTTCTGTTTTGCACTCATCATCTTGCAGAAATACTTATGCAGATTCTACAGTTCTTCCTGCTGAAGCCCAGTAACTATTAGAAATCATATTATAAATAACTGAGCAGAGGAAAGTGTATTTATGAGTACATCATGATTTTAGGCTCATAAGAGGCATTCTTAACTTTTTATTTCAGTTTTAGTGAGGCATTTAAGGTACAACTACACATAACATACATTTCTATGATTTTTTTCAGTTTTTTTGTGAACAATGCAGTTGCTAAGATTGTGGAAATGGATTGTGGTGTGGAAAACTGGCATGAAGGAAGAGGAGCTACTTAACTTCTCCCCTTAAACAATTTTACTCTGAATATCACCCATATAAACCCATATATAAATATAAACCCATATTCTCTCTCTCCCCCCCCCCACTCACACACAATCCGCCACATTTCTACTTCATTGACATCTCAGTGCATGTATGTACTGTATAAACCATGTCCCCCAAGTCATGAGAGTACAACAACATGAAGCTCTGTCCTCATATAATTACTAATTGTAGTTAAAACTGATTTCCTACATTTACATGTGGAAATTCTTGAGAATGTTACATCCAAAGCTCTGTCCTAGTTCTCAAAATCTTCCTTATACTTTTTCCATTTGGCTCCCAGATGGTGTCAGAAATGAATATAGAGTTTGCAGCTTCATAAATTAGTTACATTGAACAATTTCCACCCCTGCAACTTGTGCTGTGAGGAATGCAGTGACAGATAGATTCTGTGCTCTGTTTGCCTATGAGATGATTTCCTTGAAGTCTCGTAATGAGTTGTTTTTGGCAGGATTAATGAGTATTATAATGGTAAATGGATGTTTGCAGCTCAGTTGTGTTCCATCACATAGTAACATGAGGTTTCTGGTCCCTTGGAGGCCATAATTGGTGGCATTAATGCAGTTTTTAATTACACTTCTTGAAAAAATGAATTGGAACCAAAACAAAAGCTAAGTGATCATCTCTCTGTAGTGCCATGTGGTGTAAACAGAGTTGCCATCACTGTCCCTGATATCTGTCTTTTGAATTAGGCTAACTAGAGAATAAATAAACCTTTTAAAGGTAACCTGATTTGGGATTTATAAAACCATTTTAGAATCATTTTAATAAGGTTTATTTTCTTTCTTAGCCATTGACAAATTTTCTTCCATTGAAAGGGCTGCAGAAATAGGCAACTGTGCACTGAACTGCCTCTTGAATGCTTGCAGCCCAAAGTATGCAGTGTAGAGATAGTAAGGATTGAATAGATGAACATTCATCAAACATGTGATTGAAACCCAGGGATGGGCACTTGAGTCCTGAAGACTTGAGTAGTGAAAACACGCATTTTCAGCAACTTGTGGGAACTCAAGTTATGCAAGTCACTGACTTACAACCCAATCCTGAGATGCCTGGGTCACGGGGCTGCAGCGGTACTGAAAATGGCTGCCACTGCATCCTGTAGGCTCTGGGCAACCGCTGGTGGCTCCTTGGGAGAAGGGGACTTTTGTCCCTTTCCCCCGGGTAAAGCGAGTTGCCCCACAATATTTCACTCTGGGTTTTTGCATTGTATTCTGCTTGAAATTCCGCATCCAACGGTATATAGCATAATGGGGTTACTTGTAACCTCCGCGATGTTAGCGATGTTGGGGCATTTGTGGTGTCATCCCCCCCAAGGCTGGTACCTGGGGTGAGCCGCCCCCCACCCTTCACTAGCTATGCCACTGGCAACATTGATCCTGGTTGAAGTCAATCCACTTTAACACTACTGACATCATAGAAGACCGGATGACATGTGACAATACTGAGTTGTGTGCAGTTTTTTGCCATTTTTTTTAAACAAAATGTGGCCATGGTGGTTATGATCTGAATGGAGGATCTGTGGAGGGGGAAGAAGACTGAAGAGCAGGAGGGTTTCAGTTTGTTTGTTCTAATTTCCTTCTTTTTGCTGAAAATTGTGCTCCAAAGCTTCATTCCAAAGCTCCAAATGGAAGCAGCTGGAGGGATGCACATTTAAGAAAGCAAGCAAGCAAGCAAGCACTATCAGAGAATGGATTAAAAGCTCTTCCTTTCCTATGGGTCATGTGCTTCATAGTGTTAGTGGAGCAGGTACATTTTGTTAAAGACATAAAGAATAAATTAGAGTGGGCGTGGGTGGAAGTATACATGATTCAGTATTATGTTTATCTTGGTATGTGGTGGCTGAAGCACTGAGCGGCCAACTAGCAAACTCCTGATCCAGATCTTGTCATTTGCACACATCCTACAACTGTTCAGTCTACATCAAATTGTTGCTTGACAAACCTTTTTACATGCGTGTAGGTGTCAATGAGTTCTTGCTGAGAGAGCATGACCCAGGCAATGAATTCCAGCAGGACTGATGGCAAGAGTGCTTAGGTTCCACAGGTCTAGAGAAAGGCCATGTTTTTAATTGTCAGAGCAATCTCTCTCTCTCTCTGGCTGACTTGAACAGAGACTCATCTGATTTTTGGAAAATTCCATTGGTGGCTACATACTGATAGATCTGTTATGTATGCAAGTTACGCAGGATCGAAATCCTGCATAACTGATCGGCCCAGACTTCTGGCTGGTCAATTGGGTGGTGGATCGAAATCCTACCATCTGATTGGCCCTCTAGTTAATGTTTCAGCTGCACCAATCATGGGGAGTCTGGGCGGAGCTAAAGGATATAAAAGCCAGGGGTGTTTGCCTTTTGTCAGATTCATTCAGATTCATTGCTAGGTTCTGTTCTGAAGATGGAATAAACGTATTGAGCTGTTATCACTATGCCTTCCTTTATTTGCATGGACCCACTATATAACAGATCCATTCATGCTCATCAAGATGAACAAACATGTTAACATTATAAATATAAATTCTTCAGGCTATAGACCATTATGGTCTTTGATATCTCAGCTCCAGCTTTTCACCTTTGTTTATGTTCACCATCCTGAAATGGTTTTGAATCCTTCTACTGAAACATCTTTTTAAAAAGTTAGGAAACTTTGACCACAATCCTAACCAACTTTCCAGCTCTGACATAAGGGCAATGCAACTCTGAAGTAAGGAAACAAACATTGCCTTACCTTGAGGAGGCCTCCGTGACAGCCCCCCAACTGTAGGACGCAGCACATGCCCCACTGGCACAGGTATGCCAGTGCTGGAAAGTTGGTTAGGATTGCACCTTTGTTTTGTAACTCACATTTCACCACACCTCAAGACTTGTACTGAGAACCACTGTTCTAGAGTGAATTATGTGTACCTATTTTTCAGGTCAAGTGCACTCTTTAGGGGGATAATGTATGACTACATTGCTGTGTAAAAATGAATTATGGAATGTGAGACCTTAAAATACTTCAGCATTTTAATTTCTAGTCAAATTTCTCCTGAAAATGAAGGGAGGAATTAAAGAAAAAACTAGAATAGTTTCCTTATAAAAGATGCTATTAAATAATCATTTCCATAGCACCTATCACTGCTATATCTGTATGCATTGTTTAAAAGCAGTGTAATTCTGCTCAAATGGCAGATAAATGTCAGTGTTAAGTATTTGAACACTGGTTAATTAAGAAGTTACTAAGCATTTACCGAATAGTTTATCTGCTTTCTGATAGGGCTGTGTTACATTTGCTCCTAGCCCTGCTGTGGGACCATAAAATAGATAAAGTACCATTTCTAATATAATATATTAAACTGGGATTAACTTCTTATCCATAGATCTTGCTTTTAATTCATCCATGTTGAATATTGCAAACCCATTTTTGGTTTTATAGCCATAGTGAACTAGCCGTAAGTAGCAATAGTCTACTGTAACCATAGTGTACCATATTAATCCTTAGCTTTGCAACTTAATGGTAGGTTCATAGGTTTACAAAAGCTGTGAAAGGGGAAGTGTGAGGAGCTTCTGCTTCATTTGCAGTTTCTGTGCATGGACCCTAAGCCAAACCCTCAATACCTTCATAGCCTTTCTCAGGTGCTCACTACTGTGCATGGTTGGCAACCTTCAGTCTCGAAAGACTATGGTATCAGCCTACAGCACCTGGTATTCCCAGGCAGTCTCCCATCTAAGTACTAACCAGGTCTGACCCTGCTTAGCTTCCGAGATCAGACAAGATCGGGAGAAAGTGTTCAGTATAGGGAGATAAAGAGTACTGTGCATAAAGAAGAGTCATAGGCAGATGTGATGGGGTGGTTCTGTCCTTCACTGGTTCATTCATTAGAAAAGTGTTTCCCAAACCTTTTTGATCATGACCCTAAATACAGTTTTTCTCTCAATTTGTTAGCCCATGGAGTTGGTATATACAGGTGTGCATCAGTATCCAGGCGGATTAGGTTCCTCCCCCACACTGTGGATACCAGAATCATGGAAATGGGGGATCCCTGTCTCTGTGGCCCCCACCCCTGTGCACCCCCTGCCCATTAGTTAACCACTTTATTTAGTTAAGGCACTTTATTTAAGGTGCAGTAGAGTAGGCAGGGACACTGGCAAACGTGGAGAAGCCGCATGCAGGAACGGTCTCAGGCTGTCTAGCTAGGACAGAAGTAGTTTACAGTTAGCCAAAGACAACCTGGAGACAGACCCCTCTGTCCCCCAAGTCTCAGCATCACTGCTCTAACTTACCTTAACTTAACAACATGGACAACTGGGAGAAGGCTTCAAGGCTTGACTTCAAGGCTTCTAGGAGGACGAGGAGGAGGAGGAAGAAGGCAACTGGCCACCACTGGTAGAAGCAGCAGGTTCCCCTTCCACTCTTTGCTTCTTCATGAAGAACCTGTCCATGGTCTGCTGCTTCAGCCGCCTTTTCAGCACCCCTCTGAAAGAGGACATGATCCTTCTATCAAACATGTTCGCAAGGTCATGTGCCAGAGCCTTGTCTGGGTGGTGCCGCTGTGCATAAGTCTGCACGTTTTGCCACTGTTGGCAGATGTCCTTCAGTTCCGTGGAGGACAGCTGTTCCTCACTTGTCGCTTCTTCCTCTTCCAAAGAGGCCTGCTCCTGCGTAGCCTCTGCCTGCAGTTTGACCAGCTCCTGGGTGAACAGCTCCCGGTCGTGGTCCTCCACCAGCTTGCAGATGTCCTCCTCTGTGACCTCGAGGCCCATGGTCCTCCCCAAGGAAACAATGTCCTCCAGCACTGGTGACTCTGGTGCATGCGCAGAAGCATCAGAGTCACTTGTTGCCTCACACTCTGGCCACAGGTTGCGCCAAGCGGAATTCAGATTTCTCTGGCTGATCCTGTCCCAGGCCTTGGTGATCATCTTCACGCAGCTGACAATGTCGAAGTGGTCTCTCCAGAATTCATGCAGGGTGAGGCTGGTGCAATCGGTCACCTCGAAGCAATGCCTGAAAAGCTCCTTGGTGTAGAGTTTTTTGAAATTGGCGATGACCTGCTGATCCATTGGCTGGAGTAGTGGGGTGGTGTTAGGCGGCAGGAACATGATGTTTATGAAGCTGATGTCCTCTAACAAGTCTTCCTCAAGGCCTGGAGGATGAGCAGGAGCATTGTCCATCAGAAGCACGGCCTTCAGCGGCAGGTCGTTGTCCAGCAGGTACTGCTTGACAGCAGGGCCAAAAGCCAGATTGACCCAGTCCACAAACAGGATGCGTGTGACCCAAGCCTTAGCGTTGGATCGCCACAACACGCTCAGCCGGTCTTTGTTGACTTGTGCTTCCTGAAGGCCCATGGGTTCTCGGAGTGGTACACCAGCAGGGGCTTTATCTTCAGGTCCCCGCTGGTGTTGGCACAGAAGAGGAGGGTCAGACGGTCCTTCATGGGCTTGTGGCCAGGCAGCTTGGTCTCCTCTTGAGTGAGGAAGGTCCTTTTGGGCATCCTCTTCCAAAACAGCCCGGTCTCATCGCAGTTGAAGACCTGCTGTGGAAGGTAGCCCTGTGTAGTCACGACCTCCAGGAACTCCGAGGCAAAGTCCTCAGCCACAGGAACATCGGAACTGGCAGCCTCTCCATGCCTGACCACGCTGTGGATTCCAGATCTGGTTTTGAATCTTTCAATCCAGCCTCTGCTTGCCTTGAAGACTTCTGGCTCGGCTGAGGTTCCTGGCTCTTGCTGTACGAGGTCTGCGTGCAAGGCCTTGGCCTTCTCACAAATGACAGCCTCAGTCACTGTGTCCCCTGCATGCTGCTTCTCTTCCATCCAGATGAGCAGCAACTTCTCCACCTCCTCCAGAACAGCTGGCCGGTTCCTCACGATCCTGGTGACTCCCTTGGCTGCATCTGTCGCAAGGATCTTCTCCCTCATCTTCAGGATGGTCCCGATGGTGGATGGATTCCTCCCGTACTCCCTGGCGAGGTCTGTCACTCGCATGCCTCCGTCGTGCTTCTGGATGATCTCCTTCTTCATTTCTAGCGTCATCTTTGTCCTCTTCCCGGCCTCTGCAGGAGCAGCCTTCTTGGGACCCATGTCAGCAGTTGCTACTTTCGCAAAAACAAAAGGCAGTGCTTCACATCCGCTTCACGCACACCTTCCCACCCCTGGCCAAACCTGCCTGGGACCAAAAAGTGGCATAACACCCACCCCCACCCCCCAACACAGGAGAACAAATGCACATGGTGAAGCTACGCTCCCTACCTGGCCAAACCTGCCTGGGACCAAAAAGTGGCATAACACCCACCCCCACCCCCCAACGCAGGAGAACAAATGCACTTGGTGAAGCTACGCTCCCTACCTGGCCAAACCTGCCTGGGACAAAAAAGTGGCATAACACCGACCCACCCCAACACAGGAGAACAAATGCACATGGTGAAACTACGCTCCCTACCTTTCCACTGCTTGAGATGTCCCTGTAAAGAAGCTCCTTAAATCCTGGTCTGGAAAAACGGTTGCAAATGAGTTCCACAGATTCCCCAAACTGCTGGAAAAACTCCCCTAACCTCCCCAAAACAGCAGGCCAAAACTGGCCAACTGGCCAGCTGGCCCCCCAAAATGTACCTCAAATGCTGGCCACCACTTCCCAAAAGTTATGAAAAGTTCAAAGAAACTTACCTTAACTACTGGTAGTAGGTTCCCCAAGGAGTTGGTGAACTGCTCAGAACTGCTCAGAACAGTTGACCAAAGACAGGGTTCGCCCACAGCACAGGCTCCTGGAAGTCAACCCTGGAACTGCATGTGGAGAAGTGAGCCCAGGCTGCATTGGGGAGGCTTTTTAAATCTCTAGGCACAATGCATCCTGGGTATTAACGGCTGTGCGATTTAAAACAAACCAGGACAATAAAAAAAAAAATTGTTATGCGAAGCATAAGTCACAAAAATTCGTTATGCGAGTTACCAAACTTTGCGAACCGCTTTCATTATGCGGGTTTTTCGGTGCGCAGGGCATTCGTTATGCGAGGCACCACTGTATTAGGTTCTGATGAATCTTACAACAGAGGCTTGTGACATATCACTCAATTTGTTTTTTATTCTTTCATCAATGGAAGTGAATGCTATCTGACTAAGAACCTGTGTGTGTGTGTGTGTGTGTGTGTGTGTGTGAGGGGGGCTTGGCTCACAATTTCAAGAGAGAAATGTAAAAAACATTCTGGAATATTGCTTGAACAGTGAGCTCAGAAGAATGATATCAAAGTAATGTACAACTGAGATATAAGTTTAGAACTCAGTCAGTGACAATAAGAATTATTTTATTTATTTTATTAAGAGTTTTTGATCGACCAACTAGAAGTTTGGTTGATTAACTGGAAGGGGCTGATTTTAGTTGACAGAACATTTGTTCATTTCTTGAGGTCATTTTGACTGCCAAGTATTACTGTATTAGGGAATGAAGAGGAAAGCCTTCTGTTCTAATAATGAGAAGTAGCTTTGATTTATTAGATTGTAAGTTATTTCATGTACCCTTCAGGATCTCAAAAAAGCACCTATGCTAAAGTTTTGATAATATGCAAACACATTTACATCATTTGATAAGTTAATTGATCAGTTAAAAGGCAGATGATTACTCAGATAAAAATGATTTAATCTGCTGATAGCCTTGGTACAGACAAATATAGTTCTCAGATGAGAGGTCCAGTCAAGTTCAAAGGATCTGGGTGTCTAGACCTGCGAATTTCATTATCTATGGATTTTGGTATTCACAGGGGTTCTGGGAATGGAACTCCCCTGGGATGCCAAGGTATGTCTGTACTTTGTGTAATTGCTGGGGGATGTAATATATTTTATTCCCCAACCCAGAACTTACCAGAAGACCTGGGAGTCTAGGTGCAGTTCATGATACTGTAGCTGTAGAATTTGTAAATTATCAATATTTGTAATGTTAAATGCCTATTACCACATTTACAGCACAGTCCTATCTTGCTCTGGAACAGGCAGGCCAGAAGGCCTGTGCTGTATCCAGTGCAAGACAGGGGCTCAAAGTGGTTCAGCCAGAGATAAGAGGAAACTCTTACCTTATCCCACGGGTAAGCCATCACAGACCCAGTGGGTCTCCTCAGACTTGCACCCACCTCTGTAAGTGGCATAAGTCCGAGCACAGCGGAGCTGCTCAGGAACGGGGGTTAGGATCCAACATATCTGCCAGGTCCCAGCCCTGCCTCCTGCTTCGCACCCATCCCTGGGATTGCCATCTGCTCACCCTCCCCCCACCCTGGAATGCCTCCCTCCCGCCTCCTCCCTGCCCTCTCCAGACCCTTGTCAAGCCTCCCCTGTCAAGTGGCACAGAGGCTGGATTCAGCCTCCATGGGCCTGCGTGCATCCCTGCGCTGGCTCAGCTGACTCTTGAAGAGGCACAAATGTGCCTTACGGTATGTTTGCAACCCTGCTGGGACTTGCACTGGCCCAAGGCGCAGTTTGTATTGTGCCGTTAGTGCCTAATGTGTAAGGCATGTTTTGGCATGTTGCTTCTTTTTTCCTCCTTCAGATAGCTTGTGGAGCACAGTGAGACCACAGTAGAAGGATATAGGAGCCTTTAATATTTTGTCTCCACTGGGGATTGTGCTTCTCCTACATGCTTTTCTGGAAAGAGTAAATTGTAGGTGGGGGGAACACAATCCCCATAAAAACTGTGGCATGAACAAAGTATTAAAGCTGTCTGACCTGCTCCTATGGTCTGGTTGTACACTGTGTGCTATTTTAAGAAAAAAACAAACAAAAGCAAAACAAACATGTAGTTTGTTCTCTCTTGGAGCATTTTAAAAAAATCATTTAAATGTATTATAAAAAGTAAAAATAGTACAACAGTATGAGACTAATGTAATCCCTTGTTTCTGGCCAGCTGTTAAATACTTATCCAAATAAAGACAATGCATTTCATTTCCAGATTCACTGTTGAACTTTGGGAGGAGGAGGAGGAAAAAAAAACACACACATTCCAAAGACTACAGCTACTGAAATAATTCTTGTTCATTTAACAATGTTCCGATAATGATGTTACATTAGATACAAACAGATACTAAATATAGCAATATTCTTCCCATCATGATCTCTGGAATTGACTTTGCTGATTCTCATTTTACCTTTTGTGCTTAGGAAGCCAAGTACATGCACCCCTACTCAACTCTGAAGAGTGTTCATATGTATTAATATTATGTGTGATATTGGACAGATACACATTTTAGAAAAGACAGTGTCAGGTTTTTGGCATCCCAGGCTTGAGATTGTTATTAGCCAGGATGTGGCAGGAGGCCCTGATATCTGGGCCTGGTATGAAGCAATCGGTAAAGCAGCACAGCTGATGCAATCAACTGCACCTGTTGCAGGTGGGAGTCATGTGATTTGGGGAGAGATGGGTGCTGAGTCATGTAAGCTATGGTGGACTGGTGCAACGCACCACTGGACAGCCAATCAGAGTGGTTCATGAGACTGTCTTGTGACTATGAGGTCACCCTACTCTGATTGGCTGCCCCCGGTATATATGGGGGCAAGAGCAGACTCCAAATGTGGGTTGTTGTGGTGGAATTTCTACGTGTCGTGCTGCTGGTTTGTGTACTGATTGGGACTGCCTTATCGTGACTGTGACCTGCTTTATCCTTGACTTCTGGACTGTATTGACTGACTACTCTTCTGCCTGCTCCTTTTACCAAATACCTGCTTCTGCAACAAACAAGCCTGTGTCTGCTTCTTTGGCTCTGTTTGGGATCACCTGCTTCTTGTGCTGTCACCCTACGCTCCCGTGCCACTCTGCTATTGGGAAGGCAAGGGCTGTCCTCCTCTGCTGACCTGACAGAATCCGTTCCCTTGTAGTACCCAGTATTTTAACAGTAGAGATGTGTCCAAGAACACATATTTCCTTGCATGCAAGCATGCTTTTGACAAGAGGCATATATAATTTGTATTCAGTTATGTGTCCATTTTCAAACTTTCAATGACAATCTGCTTTTAACATTGCCTGTCTGTCTGTCTGTCATGTCCTGACATACTTATCAATGCCCAACCCAAAACCCCTGAGCCTAGAAACTTAGAGGGTATATTCCTTCCATGACATAGGACCCACTAAGAGGGAATTTTTAGAAATTTGACCACTAAAGAGGTAAAATGTATTTTCGTGGATTTCTCAATATCTCTTAAGCCTGATGAGATATCAACTTGGTTTTTGCTTACAAAGTTTACCCATAAAAATACTTAAAAATATCATTCAGAATTTTGCCATAATCAACCCCTAAAGGGGTGAATCTAAATTTGGTGGTAAATTATAGAGCCTATTACTTAGGCCTGGCTGACTTTTTCCTCTCTGCTACTGCCTGAGAGAGGCCAGTGTGGAACTACATGGCAGCTGGCACTAGGCTGGCATTTAACTTAACCCTTTATAAGCCAGTATGGCAAGGGATAGTAACAGTAAAATAACAGTCATTTTAGTGTTTACTGTGAGCAGTAAAATGTTCTGCTACCTCAAGATTTTGACAAGTCTTTCTCCTGCGAACTTGTGCTATCACCAGCCCTTGCTCTGCTTATCCCTGAGTTCCTGTGAAAGAAGAGTTAGGAAGGACACTGGCTTGGGGATTGTATGGTGCAGTCTTGCTTCCCTTACAGGAGGCACTGCTCTGCTTATCCCTTTGTTCCAGTGAGAGGAAAGTTAGGGAGGAGAATTGACTTGAGAGTTGACACTCTTCTTAAGTCGTTCAAAGGGCAGAAATGGAGTACAGGTTTGTGGACTTGGTGGTGAGAACTGCTGACACAGAGCCCAATTCTATCCAATTTTCCAGTGCCAGTGCAGCCCTGCCAATGGGGTGTGCACTGCATCCTGTAGTGGGAAGGTAGTCACAGAAGTCTCCTCAAGGTATGGGAGAATTTGTTCCCTTACCTTGGATCTGCATTGCGGTTACACTGATGCTGGAAAGTTGGATAGGATTGTGCCCACAGTCCACTACATCATGGAGTTCCTCAACACCCTCAACCCTTCTGGTTTCCCAGCCCACAAGCTTCTCCTCAAAGTGGGGGCTCCAGTAATGTTGCTTCGAAACCTCAACCCAGCTAAACTCTGCAGTGGCACCAGGTTGCAAGCGATGGCGCTCCCCAGGAACGTCATCAAGGTCACAGTGTTCACCGACTGTGCTCAGAGGGGAGTTGGTGTTCATACGATACATACCACTCATAACACCAGAGTACCCCTTTGAGTTCAAGAGGCTGCAGTTCCCCCTCAAGATCTGCTTTGCTATAAGCATCAACAAGTCCCAGCGGCAGTCACTGAAGGTGCCAGGGACTGACTTGAGGGAGGACCGCTTTTCACATGGGCTGTTCCACACGGCCTGCTCCAGAGTGAGCTCACCCAGCAGCTTGGTGATCCTGAGGGGAAAAAACCACCAAAGTTGTCTACAAAGAGGTCCTTTAGTAGAGAACCAAAGGCCATATATACTTTTCATGATTTTTTTTTTTCAGTAGCATCTTCTCTTTGTTATTTCTTCATCAAATGTTATATTTTGAATTTCACTTTATCATTTTTCTGCATCAACATGCTTTGCTTTATTCAAACTACTTATACTTTTTCGCAATGTGTTTTCTTTTACTTTTGCTAATACCTTTGCAAAGCTTGGGTACTATGCTATTATAGCATAAAACCAATTCAAAATACAAAAATAATTTATTAAACAAAAAAATTTAATGGAACTATGACTTTCAATAACTGCAGCATGTTGCCTGACATGGGGTGGTTGTGCTAAATTTCAATTGTTCATTGCAATCAAAGGAAAGTTTATTGGTGTCAAAATGGATTTAAAATACTTAATTACCATAGCAAAGCCAGGGATCACGCTAGTCAGCATGTATAAAGAATCATGTTTAAAGCTGGTTCACGTATCCACTTTCATCACCCGATGACTGCAACATCAAAGCCTGATTCAGACATTATTGGAAGTGTGCATGTTGTACCTAGTTACAGTGTGAATGGGAGCACACTGGCAAGCTACACTCCCCAGTGCTGATGTGCTCCATAGCCCTGCCTGCCACTTTCTATGGGAATAACATTTGTTTGCAGAAGCAAACTTTGTGCCCAGAGAACCTCAAGATGTGCAATACTGGGTATATTATTATTATTGTCATTATTTCAGCTCCCATTGTCTCTGGAGGGCCCATGTTGGACCAAACCTGCAAGTTCGTGGCCAGCAGATAATCAAATCTGTGGGTCCCGAATTTGCAGGTTATGAGGTCCCACTGCAGTGTGATTTTAGTTTTTAAAGAGACAGTATATATCTTTGGATTTAAGGTAGTTTCAACTATATGCAATTTTCCCCTTACATGTTGACTTCAGAACCTAACCCTCATGTAAGATGTGACCTGACTGTACATTAGATAGAGTGGTAAACTTTGGCTGGTGATATTGTAGCATATTCAAAAAGGAATTTTTTTAATAGTGCTTTGTGGTAAATAATAATACAGTGAAGGGAGATTTGTGCTTGTATTTTTGAGTGATGTAACTCAATGATGTGAAAGTATGGATAAAAACACAATGTAGGTAACCAAGATCCTAATTCATCCCCAAGCAGGATTAGTTCTGAATGTTTTTAAAAATGCTGTTTTTCTCTTCTACTCATAGATGATAGCTTGTAGGCCCTCATAAATCAGGCAGGCAGATGACTACTGAGGGAGGAGAGGCTTATGCACATAAACTTACCTCATGAGGCCTTTGCTTCCTTGCTTTCTATGGAAAAAAAAAATGAAAATCTTAATGTTGAATAAGTCAGGGAAGGCAAGAACAAAATATATGTTGGTCTGAATTGTGGGCAGACATAATCTGTAGGGAAAAATGTATATTTAACAGGGGGAACACATGTACAAATGCATTTTTGAAAAGGGGGCAAAGAATGAGTGTCGGAATGGGAATCTACAAGGGCTTAATTTTCTTCAAGCATAATGTAGCATCAGGATTTTTATAAAAAGCCTTCACTTTAATTACCAATACTAGTGTGTCTCTTCAGACGCAGCTTTGCTCTCTAATGAAATCAAACCTTCTACACATTTTTCCCCCAGTGGGCTGATTCTATTTTGTATATTCAAGTAAAAACCAACTGTGCATTTTTTTTTTTTTTTACAGTGGACTGAATCTGTGTGGTCTCTCCTCATCAGGAAATAAATTTCCCCATAACTTCAAAAGAGCAGACACTGGTTGTCTATTGTTGCCCATTTGCATTTCCTATTATTGCTTATTTTAGGCAGTGCTTTATTTGCATTTTACATATTTTTAAAGTGTGTGCCACCAATGGCATTATGTTCTCTCATATACCACTATCATAGATATAAAATCCTCTATTCTGTCACTTCACATTCAGTCACAGACACCCATAGCAAATGCCTCTTTAAGTGACAGTAATGACCGTGCTCTGAAATGTGCAGAGGAGGTTTTGTGATGATCTTATTTTATAGTTTTCTTAATATATTGATATAAAAGATAACACTTAACCTCTGTAAATTTTGTATCTGCAATTTGTTCTTTTCACTGAACAAACATATTTAGGATGCCACTCAGCGGCACTGATTGAATATTTATTTAAAACAAATACCACTATTACCCAACTAGCTGGAAAATCCATGAGTTAGGTTTTGATAACAGAAGCTTTCCTCCACAATTTATGTGTGCATGCAAATCTTTGGTGCTTTGGATATAGGCTAAAGTATTTGCTTTATATGTATTATTTTGTTTGAATACACGAAAGCTGGTTTGATTTGTATGTTTCCCCCTTATAGAATTGTTCCAAGGCTCTGTCAGAGATCACGCAGAGTAATTTTTCCCATCAATCTTTGCTGTGCAGCCATGCACGAATGCAGTAGGAAAAAGGGGGCAGAAATCAAATCACTTAATTGCAGCATTTTTCATCTACATCTTTTGTTTTATGGTGGTAAAGGCCCCGAAGTAGCCTGCCATGATTCATGGCTGTCACTGCTGCCGTTAGCAGTTCAATCTTTCATTCTAGGCATTTTGGTACTGAAAGTACCTACACAATTACTTTGATGAATATGACTTGTTTGTTTTTTCCCCATTTTTAGCAGAGAGGGGGTTCTGCTTAATACAGACATCTAAATAAAATACTATTCATGCCTACCATCTGCACATTATTTGGAAAGTTGTGCATCCAGAAAGGCAGTTTTACCGTACAAATTTAAGTTCATTGAGCCAGCGGAGTTGGAGCTCTCATTCTTATGCGTCTACAATAGAAAGGTCTGGAAATAACCCCAGCCTTTTAGAAAAAGAACCACTTGCCTTTCAAATCTCTGAGGCAGTGACCATTTTCTCCGTATCTTCAATATATTTTTATAGTTTCTTCCCTGTGCTGCACACACCAAGTATATTCATGGACAAGATAGGAGGAAACCTTTAGAGGCATCTGCCCATGGCTGATCACAAAGTTAGTACCATTTTTGGAAGTATGTGCAAACATCTTAGGAAATGACTACTAAAGATATTTGCATATTCAGAGAAGTGTCAGTAAGGTCAGCAGGAGTTCTGAGACTCCTGAGTTTTTAAAAATCTGTTATTCTGTCCTCATAAAGCATGACCTCTTTAAAGAAGAGATATTTTAAAAGTATGTGATTTAGGGCCAAGTCCTATTTCACTTTCCAGTGCCTAAGCAGTCTCAATGCAGCCCTGAGGTAAGGGAACAAATGTTCCCATGCTTTGAGGAGGCTTCTGTGACTGTCTCTAATCCCAGGATTCAGCGCATGCCCATTGACATGGGTACATTGGTGCTGGAAATTTGGATAGGATTGGGCCCTTAATTCCCTCATATAGTCTATGCAGTGTTCAGCTTGCATCATGACTTACAGTTTACCAGTATGTAATGTAAATGCAGAAATGTGAATCTATGGAATTCACTGCCATAGGATTGCCCCTAGCTTAGACTGCTTTAAAAGACTACTAGATAAATTCGTGAAGGATAAGTCCATCCCTGACAGCTAGTCATTATGGCTGCATGCCACCTCTCAAATCAAAGGCAATGTGTCCCTAACTATGGGGGCAAAGGAGAGAAGGAATAGCAGGAGTAGAGTTATTCTTCCATTTCCTGTTTGTGGGCTTCCAGGGGCAACTGGTGGGCTGCTGTGAGAAACAGGGTGTTTATTTATTTACTTCATTTATATCGTGCCTTTTTCCCAGAAGGGACCCAAGGCGGCTTACAATAATCATTAAAAACATGATTAAAAACTTGAATTAAAAACAAGATTAAAAAACACGTTAACAAGAACATTTTTAAAAACAGCAATCAGATAAAAAGATGTAAAAGGAGCAAAACAGCAGCAGGTTGTAAAAAGGCCCCAAGCCTGTAAAAGTTCAAAGATATTAAAAAGGCCAGGAACTCAGAAGGCTTGTCTGAACAGAAATGTCTTCAGGCCTCGCTGGAAAGTTTCAAGAGAGGCAGCAGTTCATAAATCAAAGGGGAGGGAGTTCCAGAGTGTTAGTGCCACTAGTGAGAAGGCCCTATTTCTTGCCTCCACCCCATGTACCTCCCTGGGCGGCGACACTTGTAAAAGGCCTTCTCCAATGACCTAAGGCAGGGGTGCCCAAATCCCGGCCCTGGGGCCACTTGCGGCCCTCGAAGACTTCCAATCCAGCCTGCTGGGAGTCCCCAGTCCCCAATGAGCTCTGGCCCTCTGGAGACTTGCTGGAGCCTGTGCTGGCCCGACGCAACTGCTTTCAGCATGACAGCCAACTGTTTGACCTCTTGTGTGAGCTGTGGGATGAGGGCTCTCTCCACTGCTTGCTGGTTCATGTCTGTGATGCAGCAGTGGCAACAAAGAAAAGGCCGGCCTTGCTTTGCGCAGGGCCTTTTATAGGCCATGAACTATTGCAAGACCTTCATTCATTCATATAAATTCCATCTCTAATGTATTCATTTATGTAAATTTATTCAAATTTGAATTGTAAATTAACTCGTTTTTTCCAGGCCCCTGACACAGTGTCAGAGAGATGATGTGGCCCTCCTGCCAAAACGTTTGGACCTAAGGGAACGGGCCGGATTGTATGGGAGCAGGCGGTCTGTAAGATACCCTGGCCCAGAGCAGTGTAGGGTTTTAAAGGTCAAAACCAGCATCTTGTATTGGGCTCGGAAATGAATGGGCAGCCAGCGCAGCCACTGGAGAAGCAGCCTGAGTCAAACCACCTACCTCCAATAACAACACGGGCCGCCGCATTCTGCACTAGTTGCACTTTCTGAACCGTCTTCAAGGACAGCCCCACATAGAGCGTGTTAAAATAATCTAACCTCTATGTCACTGTGGCATGGATCACCGTGGCCAGGTCTGCATGATCCAAGTACAGCTGCAGCTGGCGCACCAGCCAAAGCTGAGCAAAGGCCCCCCCTGGCCACAGCCACCACCTGAGAATCCAGGAGCAGGTGTGAGTCCTGGCGGACCCCCAAGCTTCATACCTGCTCCTTCATGGGGAGTGCAACCCCATTCAGTGCAGGCCGATACTCCAGCACCTGCATCGAGGATTTCTGAACCAGGAGAACCTCTGTCTTATCTGGATTCAATTTCAGCTTGTTAGTCCTCATCCAGATCCCCACTGCCTCCAGACAGCACTCCCGGACCCCAGCTGCCACCCTGGAATCTGGGGGAAAGGGAAGATAGAGCTGGGTGTCAGCAGCATATTGATGGCACCCCACTTCAAATCCCCGGATGACATCTCCCAATGGTTTCATGTAGATGTTAAATGTTGGACAAGAAGGGCCTTTGGCCAGATCCAGAAGAACTGTTCTTATGTTCTTAAATTCATGTGCAGCAGTTCCAAGCACATTTACTCACAAGTTCACTGGGATTTTGGTGGGAGGGCTAAGTGGAGAACAAGCCATCACTCAGCGGTATAGCATCTACTTTGTATGCAGAAGTTCCCAGGTTCAATCCCTGGGGTTTCTAGGGAGACCAGGGAAAGATCTTTGAGCCTGAAATTCTGGAGGGCTAATCTCAGTGAGTGAGACAATACTGAGCTCAATGGATCAGCAGTCTGACTCTGTAGGTAATGTAGGTTCATATACTCTCCAATAAAGTTATTTAATAATTGCAGTCTAATGTTGTTATCCAGAATTTGGTTATTATCTAAATTATTTTTCTTAATAGAATATGAAACATTTGCTGAGAGTCAAACTCTTTGCATGAGTAAGTACAGTGGGCCCATTGTATCCACAAATTCGGGACCCACAGATTTCATTATCTGTGGGTCCCTGAACCCATGGTTGGACCCACATGGGCTTTCCACACACAGCTTCCCCGATTCTCAGAACATCCTCCAGAGGCAAAGGGAGATTATAGGGCTCCTGAAATCTGCAAATTTCATTATCCACGTGTATCCTTATCTGTGGGGAGTCCTGGAATGGAACCCCCATGGATAATGAGGGATACCCAGTACTGTGCAAAACACTACGTCATAGTCTGTGCATGTAAAGGACACCCATTCCTGGAGACATGGGGTGTTATACAAGTATATTTAAAATGTTTTTCATGTAACCATGAATTATGTAATGTGTGCATTACCTTATTGTTTTGTGGCCAGGGTGGTACAACTCAGAATACCACCTGATGATGCCGTAGTTCTGCTGCTGCCACCTCAGGACAAAGAAAGACCCTCTCGTCTTGCTCCTAGCATGGTTTTGTGAAAGGAAAAAACGCCTTCATTCAAATGTTCCCTTTAAACTATTTTGGAAGTCCAGCATTTCTGTGTTTAAGTAAACCATGCCAGGACCAAGGCATGGAGGTAGGTGATCCTCATTCTGCTTGCGTTTATCAAGTTTCTGTCTTGGGATAGAGGAGGCAGCAGTGACAGACTTGGGGTGAAGCCCTCTTCCTGAATCCACAACCCCCTCGCCGCCACAACCTGCTGGTGATTCAACCTGCATCACTTTGCCTAGTGAATGGGCTGTTTATAGTCCTATTTTGAGGTTTCTGTAATCTTCTGTGGTAAAACCAGGGTGCAGTGAGTGGTGGATCAGATAAAGTGGATTAATCAACTGTTTTCCATTCCAGTATGCACATCATACCAGCCCACACTGAGGAATGCAGAAGAATGTGGAGTGGAGGGAGTACTGGAGTAGAAAAGCAATGACACAAGCTTGCCTAAAAGACTGAAATCCAGAGCAATGTAGATGTGGAATGAAAAGGCAAAACAGAATTGTAAGTTAGTAATCTGAGGGCCAAATCCGATTGGGCCACCACACCACTGGCACTCACGTTCCAGCAGTGCAGGTGTGTTTTGTGGCCTGTTGCAAAAAGGCGACATGCCACTCAGTGTGGACAGGCCACTGCCACAAGTGGTGAGCAGCTACCCATCAGCAGCCCACCAAGGCGCCCCAGTACTGGTGAGTCAGTGTGTGCAGTGGGCGAGACCTACCTGTTCTGCGACAGAGGGCTCTGCGACCCACCTCCTTCTCTGGCAACCGGAAGTCACTTTTGTGAACTCAGAAGTAAACTGGCAGTGACTTTCCAGCTGCTTCTGGAGGCCTGATGCGGCCTCCAGTTGTATCCAGAGGGCTCCAAGTTGGAGCTAACCAGACACAAGGGTGGGTAGGGGGGCATGAACTAGGACCCGCCGGACATCAGATCGTGAGCCACCATGGGGGTTGCAACCCACAGTTTGAGAAACCCTGATTTAGTGTTTTCAGTTAATGACTGAAAAGGTGGAGTTGTATAGGATTGGAGCGTTTGATAATTTCAGATCAGGTTTATTTCCCATAATCTTACTGCCTGCTTAATGCTAGGGAGTAATGCATGTTCCTGTTTTCCTTATCAGAATGTGATATGGAATCATGATGGTGATTTCCTACTGCAGATGAAAAATTCCAGCAGCAAGGAGCAGGGTGTGAGTCAGGGGAATGGCGGAAAAACTGATTGAATGTGAGCATTTCAGGTTTGGAAATATGTGCTACCTACTCAAATGAGCTATCGACTAATTCTGAAAGAAATGTTATATGGGATTAATGTTCATCTCCATCCCCACCATAATGAGAAGAATTAGAGTAGCTTCCATATGTGGAATATTTATTTTAGCAATACAAGAAAATGTATTTCCCTAATTTTTTTTTCCTGTATGCACACGGTTTTAAATTTTTCAGATGTGATTAATGCTTTAATTTGCTCTTCTTGTTGGCTACAAGTTTACCACACAATATAAATTACTTACAAAGAAATTTGCTTATATGGAATCTAATTCATATGCTCTTTAACCGCCATGTGTGGTAGCAGCCCTGCCTTCTCTATAGAACTGAGCACTTGTGCAATTGGTTTGAAAAATAAAAAAAAAAAATTGAGGCATTTTTTAAACCGTTGAAACCACAATATGACTGAAGCTAACATATGCTGTAATTAGTGTTTGTTTTAGCAGAGATCCGTGAAGGGGATATCAGTTGTAAGCTCTGAAATGAAATCAGGGAAGAATTATTTCAATTGGTTGGTATTTTCTTTATTAATTTATATTACCCATGTACTGTACTTGCTCACAGATCTCATTTGCATAATGAATTGAGGTCAGTTAAAAGGATTTCAGACACAATGGTTATTGAAATTACATATAACAGCTACCAAATTTAATGGATTGCCCTTGATCTTTACAAGGGACAACTGGGTGTGTCAAGCCCCTTCCCAATTGAAACGTATTTTGTCTTTGCTTTAACTGAAGACAGAATGTTATATAGCTCTACAAAGATTTAGAGCCGAAGCCTATGCATGTCTACTCACTTTAGGTCCCATTATACACAATGGCAATTACTCCCAAGTAAATGTAGATAGGATTGTAGCCTTAATATATTAATTTTCTATTTTTAACCCCATTTCAGTTTTTAACTACAGTGAAAAACCAAACTAATTGCTTGACCCAAAATATAATAACCTGAGGGAATGTTCTTAACAGCTTCTCCCTAATTTAACAAAGAAAAAGAACAAACATATTTTTGTTGAAACAAAGGTAAGAGACCCAGCATTAATGAATTTATAATGAACAAAGAACAATGAACCGTGTTTTTTTTCTGTCTTCTATCTAAACATCTACAGTTATATTTAAATAAGCACATAACATATTCAGTAGTAAGGAAAACTTCCAGAGAGATAATCATATTAATTTGTTGCAGCAAAAACAGCAGTCTTATGTGTTATTAAAGACTAACACATTTTTTTTGTAGACATGTTCCAACTTCATCATTTAGTAGTGATGATGACTATCATAGGTTCCTATTAAGCATGTGTGTGTCATTGCTTGGTCAAGTGACAACAGCATTGCTGTTACAAAGAGTAACGTATCTTACACTTGGCAGTTGGTCAGATGGGGCATTGAATGAGAAACCATGCTTCTCAAAGGTGCCACCTGGCTGGGCCAATCCCTCAGCTCTCCTGTAAACTGTGCAGGTCACAAATGGAGATTCCCTGGAGATCCCTGCATCATTGTGTGGTCTCTGCAAGGGAGCGTACCAGGATGCAGGTCTCTTGTTATCTTGTGTGCTCCCTGGGGCATTTGGTGGGCCAATACGAGATATAGGAAGCTGGACTAGATGGGCCCTTGGCCTGATGCAGTGGGGCTGTTCTTAAGTTCTCTAGGCCTTAGTGGGGTGTGTGAGGCCCCCTCATTGAACATTTGTCATCATCAGGTAACAATCTAGCTCTTTCAGAAAGCTTTTCCTGTGGACCGATCTGCATTGCTTTTTGATTACTGCACTATTTTAAATGATGGATTTTTTTTAAGTGAACTGTTTTATTGAGGTCCTGTAATGTTATTACAAGTTGTGTGTGCCATTCATTCATTTAATATTAAATAAAATTAATTCATTAATTTAATAATCTCATTTGCATTGCAGCAGTGGCAGGTAATGTGATATAATATTCATAGGCCTTTCAGTTTCTACTGTCTACTGTATGTTCCAATAAAAAAAATTAAACTAATGAAATGTTGTTTGCATGTTTGTGTGAAACACAAATACCAATTATAGTAGAGAACCCTGTTTTTAATGAACCTAAAAACCCTAAAGTCTAAATACTACAACTTGTTAACCAATATTGGGAGACAGATCCCTATCTGAAAGCTTCAGCAATGTAACCCTTACGTTGTCAGGACAAATAACTACAACTTAATGACCAAACACTACAGAGGCATAAGAGTGTTAAGCAATCAAATTGCCTACTCTAATAGACAAGGATTTGGGCAGAATCTGCATGGGGGGGGGAGAGGGTCAGGTCATTTGGCAAAATGTCATGTCTAGGCTTTTCCTGAGGAGTAGGTGGCAAGAAAGTCAATTGGGGTATTTAAATTTCTTATGCTATTTACCAACCTGTTGCCAGGGCCCGGCCCCAGCAATGCAGGCGCCATCTGGAGTAAGTGGCTCCTTGTGAGTAAAGGGCTCCCTGGAAGTAGGGGAAATAGATAAGTACTGCCCGGATCCAGCCCCTAGGCAAGTGGTCACCGTGGGTACAGGGCCTGAGAGCTCTCGAGATCTGAGGAGGAGCACATGGCCGGAAGAGATGAAGCCATGGGAGTTGGCTGCTGGGTTTCTAAGGAGAGAGGGAGAGGAAGCTCTTCCTGGGGTTTGGGCTCTTGAAGAGGACACATAAGTTTACCCCACTCCTCGGAGGCTTGAAGCGCTGGCTGGGGGAGGGCAGGAGCCGCCCTTCTGGCCTTGGAAATTAGGCACCCTTTCTCAGCAGGGAAGGGGAAACCGGGGGAAGAGAGAGATGGATCCCTGACTCCAGAGAGGTGGGAATGGCCTCAAGGCAGGCAGCCCCAAAGGCACACCAGAGCACAACAGGCAGACAGGACACACCTAGGGAAACCAAGGGGTTGCCCCAGAAACCCTCTACCCAGCTGGCTGGTGAAGAACAACCAGGCACTGGAGCTTCCAGACACTCATCCACCAGCAGCAGGCTCCCACTGCAGACCATGGACTACTGACTGTGCCCTGTGCAGCACCGGAACTTGTGTTGACAGAGACTCTTGGAACTTTGGGTATGTGGACTCCAAATAGAGGAGCCTGGCAAGAGCCAGGGCTTATGTACTCTTAGGGCAAAGGGTGGCATGGACTCTAGAGGGAGGGACTAACCATTATCCATCAGGCCCGTGGTGTAACGAAGGCCTGATGAATGTCAAGCACCTGACTAGAATAAACTATCTCTATCAAAGCAGCCAGAGCTCATTGTGGTCTATACCAAAACGGGGTAAATCTCCTGCTGCTTGAGCCCTGATTAGATCACCTTTAGAGCCCCCTGGGGGGAGAAGGGCGGATCTTGCCATGGACGTACACAACGCTTTGATCTTCCAGGGCAGACAAGGGATTTACAAACTTCACAGCAATGTATTTTTCTACTGTTAGTCTTTAGTGGCACTGAGACCAGAGAGGTGTCTAAAAGTAATGGTGCTGATCTAAGTTTTCTGTTGGCTCAGCTTGAGACAATGGCCCTTTCACAATGAGTATCCTTTGCCTTCTTTTTCTTCAGCTTAGTTATTTATAACTATACCTACTCTCACATTATTTTGTATGCACAGACAGAGGTCTTTATTCATGAATATGTTTTCATGTGAATGACTGCAGATACATTCATTTTAAAAGTCAACATGGGCACTGGACCCTTGGAAATGTAGAGTACAGATCACGCAGACTGCTGTGCATGCAATGAATGTAGCTTGTAAAAAATAGTACAGATTGTACAACCATGTGCACATGGTTTTGCACACTAATTTTATACACATTAATGATAATGTGTGTATAGGACTACTGTTGGAAGTATCCATTATATATACAGATAAAACTTATTGTATGCCCCTTTTAGTATGTTCAGAAAAGCTTTTTTAATACATTAGTCTGTTATAAGAGACTACTGACTATATGCAAAATAGTCTAGCTGGCACAATTCTCCATACACTATGTACAAGTGAAAGAAAGCTAAGTTTATGATAGAGGTAAGTTTACAAGTGACAATAGGCTGTACAGTGTTATTTATTTTATTCCAGTATTTATATAGCGCCTTTATCTGTAGTTTAGCACTCAAGAGGGTTTACATGGGTAGGCTAGTCTAAACCGCCATATTTCAATGGAGTTTTTATAAATATATTCTGTGAATCACAGAATCCGTAGTCACCAGGTGTTCACAGTGTGGTTATCTTCTCTGGTTGCATGCCAAGGTTTAGTAGACAATCTTAAACCAAACCTCTGTTCTGTGTTGGCTGGCCTTCACACACATTTCCATGCTGGCCTTCTCACACATTTCCATGCTTCTCTCACTGCGTGGCTAATCAACTCAACAGCATCTCTGTCCTGCCACAACAGGTATTGCAGCTTGTTGCAGTCTGGCATTTGTCTCCCATCCAAAAACGCAACCAGAGGCTTTCCTGATTAGCTCATCAAACAGTGCTGTCAGTTCAACCATCAGGCCACACCTCCACTCTTGCTATAAATGAGAGGTACAAGTCATCTACAAATGACTTGTGCTAATTTTAGTCCATAAAGGCTGGAACTGTGATGGCAGTGTCACTTCCAGGTGGGGTGGTAATATTTTTGAATGCTCCTTTACTTGTTGCTCGGGTTCAAACCAGGGAGATCAAACTGTCATCTTCTGAAGAGACCACCAGTGGCATGAGAGAACTGGTGCACAGTCTCCCCCCCCCCCATTGTTCCTGTGGCTACTGGATAAACCTGTACCCCCTGAAGACCAAAATTAAGAAGACTAGGTAAAGAATAAAATACTACCAGTTTCTGAAGAAGCCACCAATGGCTTGATACAACTCTGCTCTTCTTTTCTATTATTTTGCCTATTCAGTTGAAAAATAATTGGACATTGTGTTCTGCATGTGGAAAAACACATGTGGAAGATGTTTAGGGTATGGAATTGCAGAGGAAAAATTAGTAGGTTGGGTATAGTTATGTATTCCATCTCTCAGTTGTGTCTCTGCTGGAAATTTTTCCAAGAAGAAGCCATGATTGAACTTTTAAAGGTATGTTTATATTAAGATATGGATTATCCCTTAGGCTAGCAATATAACCTCAATGATAAGTTACTTTTGGTCTGGGCTTAATTTAAACAGCTATCTTTCTAGACCCTACAGGACAATTATTTCCAAAACAGGGAACTTTCCTGCTTATAGGAGTGTCTCAGCATGATAGTTAATAAATTTGTGTAATTGATTGAATCTGAGTAATAATATTCCTCTTGAAATTTAAGGATGGTGGTACTAATAAAGCATGTTGATAGAAAGCCAATTATGTGGCATTCCATGTGTGAAGTAGATTAATAGAATGTTTCTTTCACTTTAAAAGTGCAAGAAAGCTATTAAATTTGTGCTGTATATTATCTATAAAATAATTATTTTCACATGAGAATCTAAACTGTCTAATGCTATCTGCATATGGTGAACGTTATGATAGAGTCTTTAATAAGGTATCACTTTTGTCTTGATTAGCCCGATTCACACTGTATATTCCTTCTGAATAACACATCTTCTTTCTCAGCATGTAACTTCTAGTCACATTTCAACATCATCTTCCCTTTCTTTTGCTTCTTCCCCATCAGATTTCAAGGTATACCAAGAAGTAGGGCCAGCCCAAGAACTCCTGATGCCTGGTGGGGCACACCAGATGTTGTCCCCTTGCCCAATGATGTACCAGCTGTGGTCCTCCCACTGTCCAGTGTTCTAGCTCAGCACTCTCCTCCCCTCCTTATGTCCACTTCCTCTTTGTCCCCCTCTTCTTTTTACAGTCCAGGGAGTGGAAGGATGAGCAGTGGAGGTGGACAAAGTGTGGCGACACCATCAGTTTGCTGCCTGAAGCAACCACTTCAGTGGCTGACCTTGCCAAGAAATTATCTTGTACAGACCCATTGAGGTGAACCCCAAATACCTGTGAGCCCCCAAATAAGCACACAAGACCAAGAATGAAGGGCCACTTTATTAAACAAATAAAACTGCAGCAGGGCACCAAACCTTACCCCATAGTGTGGGGAAACGGCCCTATCCGTCTACCTCCCTGATTGATCCAAATGATCAAACAGGCGTCCACCTGACTCAGGACTCAAACCAGTCAGAGACTACCAAAGTCTGTCCTCAACAACTCATTGGGGTCAGGTCAAGGCAGCATGACTGCATCATTCCAGCCAAGCGAAAGGTAGCCTTAGCACATCCAGCCAAGAAAGGCCAACTAACCTCACTGAGTTGGGTATGCAACGTGTGAATGGCCCCGGCACTGCAGCCAGTTTCCTAACCTGCATCTCACTAAAGTTGATATGCATTTGGATGCTACTTGCCGTGTCCAACCAGCCCCACATGTTTAATGACATGCATGCTCGTGGTACACACAGACATTTGGCGTCTCCCCTCCCTGTCCTACTTTCCTTATAAATCTCCCTTATTATGGGGAGGGAGGGGGTGATACGGTTTATCTAAACTACCTCCTTACACACACTGCTAAACCTACTTTAAAAGTAGGGTCATTAACACCTGTAGGGAAAGATTCAAATGAATTGTCCCCCATGTGATTAGGGACATTTATAAGAAACGGAGGGGAAGCAATAACTGAAGCCATCAGATACATGGGGCTGATCAAGCTGGGAAAGTATAATCTACAGCAGCCCAGTGATAAAACTCCTGTTAAAATTAATATTTTAAATTTGTTCAATGAGTTTGATGCTCTTTTAGGTTCTCAAAAATTATATAGTGAGCAACTTAATTTTAAAAATGGCACTGGTCCTAATCCAGATAGTTGCTAATAATATGATACTGTGCAAAATTTGTAATGTGCTGGAGAAAACTGTAGGGAGTGGTCCTAGATGGAACGTGAAGATATGCATCAAGAGGTGGATGGGAACATGCACCTCTGTCTTGTAACTACTGCACATGAGTTGTGCATGATGTGATGCTCACAGTAATCTGGCTCCCACAATTCTTTGTTTGTGCAACAGAGTCCTTTGCACATGTTTGTGTACGAAATAGTTTTTCTCACCATGCAAAGCTCTTAAGTATGCCTAAGGAGATCTATTGGCTTAGAGTGTCTATTTCTGTATTTATGTGACTTAAACATCTGCATTGGGTAATGGCTGGATCATGATATATGGCAGTGATGAAACCCCAAAGACGTTTTACCCTCCTGCACTCAACCACACAATGTGAATAAAGCACAAGGTATCTTCTTTGAGGATGTTAAACATGATCTTTGTTTATATGTAATGTCATGCAGTTATCAGCACAATCAAAAACTTATTTAATCCTTTTTTTTTCCTAATGTGATTAGCAAGGACTGAGAAATCACCTTATCTCACTAAAACACAGGTACAAACTCAGAGTAAATATTTTGGTAAACAATTATTCTATCCCTGCATATTCAGCAGTGTGCTAAATTATGCATAATCTTGCATAAGTAATGAGTGAAGGTAGCTTAAATTCAGGGTTTTTTTTTTTTTACCTGACCTATTTCTTTCAGTGCTGTTAGCTTCTTAAATCATGTATGAGCTTTCCGTAAGGCTTCAATGAGTAGTTCTAGTGGAGAGACTTCAGCAATAAATTTCAGGAGAAGACAAGTTTTTTGACAGGCATAATGCAACACATACAGAGTTTGGAACTCACACTCTGGGAATTTAGAGCAATCCTTGCAAAGCAGCTTTTCCCTGTTATATTAATAGAGAAAATGAAGTATGAAAGTCCTCAGGAATTACTGCTAGGTATAATTTAAATAATTTACCAGAAGACAGTTCAGCACATGCATTGAACAGGGGCATACAGAGTTTGCCATAAGCAGTTTATAAATAAACTATATTCTGCTGAAGTAAGTCAGGCATAAATTATAACTATTCCTTTTGTGGCTATACCCTCTTCTTCATTGTAATAGTTATTTAAAATATAAAGTCTGGGTTACGACCTTCTGCTAGAAATCACAGCCATTGCCTTCCTTATCCCTTGCTTATGAGCTTTGAGTATATGTAATAGTGCAGCCCCTACTAGATTAAAGTAAAATTACTTGTGGCGAAGAAGAAAAAAAGCGAGAGCCAGAAATGCATTACATTTATAGAAATGTAACAGAATCCAGGTAGAGGTGGGATTTTATTTTATTTTATTTTTTATTGCAGTCTTGTGGGGAGGGGGAAGAGAACGTTCAGGGCCAAAAATGGTCACCTAGTGCCTGCCCATTTTATGAAATCCTTGTGTGTACTTTTCACACGCATTATTTCATTTTGTGTCTCCAGTGGTCCAGTGTTAAAATGACAGAATAATTTGAAAATACTCATAAGTGGATAGTTGGGGGGGAGGGGAATAAAATGAAATGCAGATCCTGGGAAGTATGCAGAAGGTGCAGAATTTGTTAAACAGGGTAGTGCAAATTGGACAGCTTGGACTGCACAGAGCATTAAATTTATTAAAGGCTGGGAAGCATTTCTTGACTGGAAGCATTTTCATAAGTGTATTCACAGTGGTTAGAAGTGGAATTCAAAACAACAAAGCCAAGGGATCTAGAGAACTCAGTACTCTTGCAGATCTTGTTAGAAAATAAGTTAAATATATTTTAGTTTGCTGGGCTTCAACCAATTATCATTATTTAGTTTTCCCCCTCTCTTTTCTTACATTCTTACTCATTATTAGATGTAAGAGCTGTTTGTGGTGAAGAAGTTGGCATCCTTCAGTCTCGGAAGACTATGGTATCGTGCTCTGAATGGTGGTTCTGGAACAGAGTGTCCTCTCCAGTGCGCACAGCCAGGGTAAAGTAGATATTGGGGATGGACTGTTACCCATGCAGCAAATCCCCCATCTCCATGTAGCTGAAATGGTCCAATGGAAAGGTAGAAGCCAATACGGTTGGTTCCAGCGGCGTCGCAGGAGTTGCCAGAACGTGACTGTGTTCAGCCATGAACTGCCTCAGGGACTCCGGCTCTGGATTTTGCCTCGAGGTTGACTCCTGAAGCCTTTTCCATAACTGGATGTAGCCGCAAGGCAGCGGAGGTTTGGGATCAGAGTTTTCCTTCTCTCAGATGAGCTGCCTTCCCAGGCTAACGAGTCCCATCTACCTGGTGGCTGTTTAGTCGTCTCTTATGACAAGTACAGTCAAACCGAGGGCCTATTCTTATCCTCAGCCCCCAGGGGAATCATACAGTACATGACATAGCATATGTGGTAAACCCCAGCATTAAGAACCTCCCCACTGGATCAGGCCATAGGCCCATCTATGCTTCCTGTATCTCATAGCAGCCCACCAAATGCCCCTGGAGAGCACACCAGATAACAAGAGACCTGCATCCTGGGCGGGCGATGGGCGGATCAGGAGGCAGGTGCGCAGGGAGCCAGGGGCGGGGCTGGGACCCGGCAGTTATGCCGGATCCCAACCCCCATCCCTGGGGAGAATGGAGCAGCTTTGAGCCACTCCACTCTCCTCGGACCTGCACCACCTCCAGAGGTGGTGCAGGTCCGAGGAGATGCATTGGGGCGTGCAGCCCTTACCCAGTGATAAGGGGAAGAGCTTCCCATTTCCTCTGGCTGAACTGATGCACCCAACAAACCTGCATTGGACGCAGTGCAAGCCTCCTGGCTTGCCTGCTCCAGCGCAGGTTTGGATTGCACCCTCAATGGTATTAAAAAAGATTTTCACAATTTTGACCAGTAATAGTATTGCGTCACCCAGTGTGGTCCACCTTGTAGCAATGCAACTGCATGGAAATTATCATTAACCAGAACAGCCCCTCAAACACCACTGTTAAATGGTCTCTTCAGCTGTTGCTTGTCCCTCTTACTGCAACAGGAAAATGCATTACCTGTTTAAGTTCTGCTTGAGAAATGGCTGAGAAGTACTACATGGCAAAATGGCAACCTATTACATAGAAAAGGACTGATTTCATGTATTTATTTGAATTAAATTGGGGGGGGGGGACACTAAGGGCCCAATCCTATCCAGTTTCCCATTACTGGTGCTGCTGTGCCTATAGGGTATGCACTGCTTCCTGTGTTGGGGAAGCAGTCACAGAGGCCTCAAGGTATGGGAGCATTTGTTCCCTTACTTGGGGCTGCATTGCGGCTGCCCCAGTGCTGGAAATTTGGATAGCATTGGGCTCTAAAACAGCACGAAAATAATGATGCTATTATGAAGTAGGCTGATATTTTCTAACATTGCTGGCAGGAGAAGGTTAAGATAAAGCATTAGCTGATTAAGTAATATTAACAAGGAATTTCTCCTTAAGATGCCATAAATAGAGGCTGTTAAAATGATAGAAACAATTTAGTTCAAAAAATTTTTTATTAACAGCTTACACTGATAATGGAAAACAACATGTGAAATAAAATAAACTCACTGTCATGTTCCTGACCTTCTGTTAAGAATTAAAATGCAGTGAACTGTCATACATCTCAGCGGCTCAACTTGGGCTCACTTAACAGAACTATGACAAAAGCAAATGTTTTGTCACTTTCAGGCAGTTGCCATGAAAATTTGTAGTGCATAATTAATGATAATCCACTCTTTAATGCGTGCGTATAAAAGCACATGAAGTTTCTCCTTGGTGTCACAAGAACATTATCGTTTTCAATGCAAAAAAAACACCACAAAAAAAACCATAGAACCACTTCAGTTAAAAGAACGAGTCAGAGGAAGGATAATGGAATGTGCCAGCGGCACAATAAATAAGATTAGAGTGGACAAGAAGAACTGAAAAGAGTTAACGGCATTGATATTTTCCATTAGAAAAAGCAAGGGAAATAATAATTTATGCACTGTACCTTTTGCCACTGTCTTCTAGTCCACCTTATCAAACGGATGTAATTGAAATATTAGAATAATAGATGGACATAAATAAATGCACACACAGACACACAAATGAAGTCTAGTAACATGTTTGTCATATAAGTAACAACAAAAAAGATATTCAGTTCGGAGAGCCAAGGTTATGTGTACACAGCCATGGTCCGAACAGGTGCTGCATTGCAAGTGTATCTGACCTACCTAACTGTCCAATGGGCTTTAACAGTGCTGATTATGTGTTTGGAAAGTGGGAGTAGAAAACCTAGGGCTCTTTTTCAGACTACATTCAAACCCCACACACCCAAACACTAAACCTGTGAGGGCTAAGTACAGTGATGGCAGCATAGTGATTATTGTAGAGATGAATAAGAACCTACTGTTTGGTGGGACATAGCTGCCAGGGCAAACAGCGGAAGGTTACACACATACTACAGCTGCTTCATGAATCTCCTCCATCCCCCGTTGCTGCCAGTAAGTCAGAAGAAGGGTCAGTTCAGGGAAGGATTGTATGTGGATCAGGACAGGGAGCAGGCATGCCCTGGGGCAGTTCAGGATCTTAATGGCAGCCATGCATGCTAAGATCCTAACTGCCCCGTTACTGACCTAGACCCAACTCCAGAACTCTCAGACATTCACCAGTTAAAGAGCTGATGGAGATCCAAGAAGACACAGTTGGAGACCAGGCAGCCTACAGGGAGGTAAGTAAAAAAGATTTTTATTTATCTTTCCTGGACCATCAGGTTCCACCTCACCCACCTCCTGCGTGCATCATGTATTCCATCAGCAAAGCTGCATGGTCTGGGCTGACAGGGGATAGGATTGGGAACATAGGGCCCAATCCTGAGCTGGGCCAGCATCAGCGCTGACCTCTAGCGCCACCGCTGGGTCTCACAAACATGCCACAAGGTACACCCACACCACCCTGTACCAAGTAAGCACCAGTGCTGGTGCCAGCCCAGTGCCAGTTGGTGCTGAGCCTAGCACCGACCGGACACTGCCCAGAGCTAGGTAAGAGCTCCAAGCAGTGGTGAGGGCTTCAGTGGTGGGGGAAGGTGTTCCAGAGCGAGGGGAGGGTGGAATGGGGAAGGAACCAGGGCGGGAGGGGGGCAGGACCGATGGAGCAGAGCTCCACCTGAACTCTGTGTCGGGCCTTTTGGCTCAACACGGAGTCTTTCAAGTCTGGGCTGCCAAAATAACCAGTGCAGACTTGAGAAGTCTCATTGCAGGGCTTCGAGCTTCTCCTGAGGATACCTCTAGTGGCTGCCATGGTGCCACAGGAAGCAGCGGTAGCTGCTTTGGCACTGCTGCACCCGGCCTTTAGGATTGAGGTGTTAAAGGCTTAGATGCACCTGAATGTGCTAGGAAATTTTTACCTTCAAAGCCAGCTTTACTCAGCTTTTTGACCTTCTGATCACCTCTGCCTCAAATTTGTTCCTTCCCATTGCCATGTTTTTGACTTTCACAGACATGAATACAACTACTACAAATGCAAAACTATTAAATTGCCTAATGAGTAGTACGCATATGTTTTAAAACAATAGCACCATAGGAAGCTGGCATGTATGGACTTTGGAAAGATCTTTATTATTTGTATCTGATTCAGATATTAGAAGCCCAAAGATAAATGCAAATAATAGCCATGTGCACGGATCTATGAAGTATTTACCAAATTACATATGGAAAACCATTGTAGAATATAACAATATATAGAATATAACAATAATATGTCATTTAGCACATCTTGACTTCTAGTCAGTGATGGGATTTTGGTGCCAAGGACGTGTCAGATAAATGCAGATAAATATAGTACAGCTTAGCTTGGACATTATGTTCTATGCATGCTAAGAAAGATGGGGGTTAGGGGTCATGCGAGACTCGAGACTTCTTACCATAATACAAGTAATTATAATGGCTGCTGCTATTCTGCCTTCAGTGATGCAAGCTTAAATTTCATTGAGCTAAGACAGCTGCAGATATATATTACTAATATAAAAATCATTGCATGTTTATTTTTGAACTTGAACTGCATTGCACTTTTATGGCAGCATCACCTCTGTCTTTTTAAGTTAACACCTTTAACTTAAAAGGTGGAGATAAATGATCAATCAGTTACCAGTGTTTCTAACCAGGCCAACGTTTTCAAGAAGTGTAATTCAGCCAAAGCCATGCACTTTTCCAAGTTCAATGGAAGAAATAGATTGCAATTTCTTTCATTCTCCCAATTGAATCAATGGGACCAAAACATTTGGTTAGATTTTGCCCAATATTTTGAAAAGTTAAACCTTTAGGAAAGAAAACAAAACAAAACAAAACAAAACCATTAATAGTGTAAACGTAGAGTGCTTTTCAAAGTATTTATGGGAAAAAAGCTTTACTTTAAAATTGAATAGCAGACTCCTAAAACTACTATAAAACCATTCTTAAAGTAGCCATCACAACTGCCACTTTCTAATGAAATTTCACTTAACACTGACACTATTCTAGTTGATTTCACTTTCAGGAAGAGGTTTACGATAGCTACACTAAGGGCTAAACTAAACATTTATTAGCATTTTAGTATACTTTTTATTTTGAAGCCTATCATTTTTTTACAACTTCAGTCATACTACTTCTACTTCTTTAGAAAATATTAGCTTTATTAAAATAAATATCTTAGTATGAATGTTTTATTTTTAAAACAATGTAATTTTTAAAACTGTATTAGGTTTTTTTCCCAAATATTCAACATGATTATTTACTTTGACCGACAGTACATTTTGCATATGTAAGAGATGAGCATATTATATTTACATGACACATTTTCATTCATTTGAATGAACTCTACTTTCATTTCATCTTTATTCTGTCATTCTGTGTTATTGCGAAATGATTGGTTACTTAGTGGACTTGAACATTGTAAAAATATATAAGAAAAAGCAGGGATGTTTTCCTCTGATTAGGAACACGAAGTTCAAAGATATAAGGAAAGAAGTTAAGACAACTTCCATCTTTAAGGATAGTAGAATTTTTTACACTTTGGAAATTCGTTTTCCTAATTGTTTTAAAGACACCCTTCAAAACTGCTATTGATACACCAAGGATTAATTTTAAACAAATCTGAAGCAAGGCATCACACAGCTTTATATTTCAAATTTTTACTCTGTTTCCAACCATCCATGAAAGAATAATGACACTTTAAAAAAATCATATATACGAACAAACATATATGCACTTTGCAAATGTCATGGTCTCTGCCCAGTGGGAATTATAAGTTCAGTAATAGGAATTCATCTTTAAAGCTAAAACAGCATGACTACATTGTATATACCAGGGTTGTCCAAACTTTTTTGAGGGAGGGCCACATCATCTCTCTGGTACTGTGTCAGGGGCTGGGGAAAAAAAGATTATACATTTCAAATTTGAATAAATGTACATAAATGGATATATTAGAGATGGAACTTTTATGAATGAATGATGGTCTTGCGATAGCTCAAGGCCTATAAAAGGCCTTGCACAAAGCAAGACCAGCCTTTCCTTCGCTGCCACTGCTGCATCACAGACGTGAAACAGCAAACAGCTCCCTCTGGGCCAGATTGGGAGTCCCTGAGGGCAGCAAGTGGCCCCTGGGCCAGGGTTTGGGCACCCCTGTTATATACCAAGGGTCTCTAAACTTTTAGACCAGAGGGCCACATCAAATATCTGGCATGGTGTTGAGAAGTGGAAAAATATATACATTTTAAATATAAAACTTAAATAAATACATTAGAAAGCCTCAGGTCTTCAGTTGGCCCAAAAAGTCACTTCTGGTTTTTCAGGAAAACCAGGAAGTGATGCTTTTAGGCCTTTAGAAGGCATTCTGAGGGAAGGCGCAATGGCCTCCCTGGCTTTCAGAATACCCTCCAGACCCAATTGAAGCACAACTCTGGTCACATTCAGTTGAGCGGGCCAGAGGCTTGCGCGGGCCAGATAGAGGCTTGTCGCGGGCCGCATCTGGCCCCTGGGATGGTGTTTGGAGACCCCTGGTATATACAAAGAAACCTGGTATATACAAAGAAGATGCTGGTATATACAGCATCTTCCAAATTTATTTACCTTGAATCCTGCAACCTTGCCCCATGTAATACCCCAAACTATGGAATGATCTCTCTCTCTCTCTTTAAAAAAGAAAAGAAAAAACTGACTTTTAATCGTTAGCCATGGGCTCTGTACTTGTTTTTAGTCCATGAGGAATAAATACACTTTTTAACTGTTTTTGATGTTTGCAATTAACTGATTCTTACTGTTTTTTGTGTTTGTGCGGTAGCTCAGTGGTATTGCATGTGATTTGCAAGCAAGAGGACCAGGTTCAATGCTTGCTGTATCTCCAGGTAGAATTAGGAGAACCATGGGGCAAGTGAGTGCTGCTGCATGCTCTGGGCTGGCCTTGGATCAAATTGGGCTGTAAGAGTTTCATTAGGTAATATGCTGTTGATAAGGTTGCAATCCTATATAAACATTTCTGCAAATGAGCCCCACAGAACACAGGAGCTTGTGTAATCATGCACTAAGTAGACATGCAGTTAGTAAAGTTTGTTGAATCACACAGGCCTACACACATTTTGTTGTTTGTTAGACCTGTTCTTGGGTATATTTGGGGCGCTGAATCAAAAAATGGCATTGGTTTTTACCTCATTAACTCTAGTTTTGGGAGCGCAGCATAACCACCTTATATGCTGATTCAAGCAACTTCCTTGTGAGGAAGCCATAGTGTCAGCTTTCTTGTGAAGAATCAACATATGAGGTAGCTATGCCGTACCACCCCAAACTAGAGCCAGTTGGGCAAAACTGATGCCATTTTTGATTCAACACCCCAAAAACATCCTAAGGCAACAATCCTATCCACACTTTCCTAGGAGTGAGCCCCATTGAGCATAATGGGATTTACTTTTGAGTAGATCCTGCTTAGGATTAGGCTGCGAATCATTCAAACATCCTTGGCAACTAAAAAACATTATTTTTGTAGGCCTATTTTATAGGTTATTTATATTAATTTCTTCAGGTAATGTTAATGGACAGCAGTACACCTCCCTTTCTATTATTATTATTTTTTTAGCTTTGTGGCAGCGTTGGCACCTTTTCTCTTGCACATTATCCTGTGCTTTCACTGGATTCTTGAAACAAACTGCTCTGCTTAGGATATGTGCCCTGCCTGACCTGCCATTGCACAGAAACTAGGAGTTCATTATGGGTCTAAAGGTACATCAATCTATTATCCCTTTGTGTAAAAAACAAAAAACAAAAAAACAAAACTGCATTTGCATCAATTACTTTGGAGAAATTAATAAAGAGAAATCTTGTGCTTACATTTTCCAACCTTGTTAGCATGGGACTTTTAATAGTGCCATCCATTTGGGAAGAACAATACGACACTGAAATGGAGATATTGAAATGTAGACCACCCAGCATAAAAGATGTTTGCTTTTAGCTGCTGCTCATTAATTTTATCTTGGAACCCATGTAATAGGCTAAGAGAATAAGTGCTCTTTTACCATGGTGATTTTATTTCCACCCAATGTAACTTTGTGATTTTTACCTGGCTTCTCATAAACCTGCCCATGTGCCATGATGCAAATATAGAGAGAAAAAATAAAGAACAAACAAATGGATCGCATTCCACAGAAAATAGCCAGAGGCCCATCTCCACAGGTTTTCAGGCTTTCCAAAACTATTGCTATTAGTTTTCTGTTACAGCTGGGGAAAAAAATAAGAATTTAAGTAAGGAGGAGAGAGCTAACAGGCCCTAAGGTTAAGAACTAAGCAGAGAAAACAGTGAGTCAGAGGGCTATTGGAAGAAACCGATCTCTGGGTGGACAGTGCTAGACATGTGTTTGTGCTGTTTATAAGATCTTGGGCAGCCCAATCCTGAGCTGCCTGGCACGTGGGGCTGCAGCGGTGGCAAAAATGGTGGCTGCTGCATCCAATGTGCCCCAGGCAGCCACTGCCACTTCCTCAGGAAAAGGGGACTTTCATCCCCTTCCCCCGGGTAAAGCAAGTAGCCCTGCAATGGGGCTACTTGATTCTACAATGACCCAAGGGTTGGACAGCCCGACATGGAGGCTCAGGATCTAGTGGAGCAAAGCTCCAGTGGTCCCACCTCCCTCCTGCCCAGCCCTTGCCCCCTCTTGGAAGCTAAGCAGGGTCAGGCCTGGTTAGTACTTGGATGGGAGACTGCCTGGGAATACTGGGTGCTGTAGGCTTATACCATAGTCTTTCGAGACTGAAGGTTGCCAACCAACCACGTTCCTTGGATTCTTGAGCCACTGGCGTGCTTAATGCCTGCTGCAGAAGGGGAATGCCTACTGAGCATTTTTACAGTCTCCCCATCTAAAAGTGTATGCATCTGTGTAGGGGTCCCTAAGATCTGCATACTATATTTTGTATTTAAAACCTGCTTCTTAAACTGTAATAGCTCCTAAACTGTGTGAGGGCAGATTTCAGCAGACCTTGGCTGGTATGTGTCAAACTAGGCTTGCCACCTGGTGGCCAAAGGTGGGGTACTTTATGCAAATTAAAACTGTGCTTGTTCTGTGTTCATGCAGGTTTGCATGATTGCTCAACAATGCATGGCAGGCTCATGACTAAATTAAAGAGTCTGTGCCACTACACATACATATATACTGTCTCATACTCTGTGATCGCCAATCCTGCCGTCTCCCAGGTCTAATCCTCCCCCTTTCTCCCCTCCCCCAAATGCCCCCACCTTGCCTCCAGAATACCCTTCCACCACCCTCTCCCATCCTCCTGCGCTGCCTGCCACAATCCTACCAGTGTTGGCCAACGCTGCTGCTGGATGTAGCACTGGCAGACTGGTGCGTATCTGTGCTGGCATTGCTGGCTTCTGAGTAAGCACAAACATGCCTTTGTTTGTGCTTACTCATAGCCAACCCAAGGGGTTTGTGACACTCAGAGCCAGTTCAGGGAGACCTGCACAGGCAATTAGGATTGGGCTGTAGACCTGTTAAGTCCCCTTCTGCATGTTTGGATCAGTTGCAGCAAGACAATTCTAGGCTCAGGCTGTACAAACAAAGAACAAAATAGATGATAGTCCAGGCAAAGAACACCCTGACCTACTTGTGTTGGCAAGGGGGTGGCATTCCTATTAGAGCTTATATGGATGGTGCAGTCTTGTAAATAGAGGGACCATGTTTCATTCTAAGATATTTATGTTAAACAAGTGCAATCCAGCAGACAGAACATTGGGCAAGGATCACTGTTAAGCACATAATGAACTCGTCACTGGGAATAATTAATAATGCTGAATCTCATAATAAGTGAGAGTCACTGTGGGATAGTGCACAGATTTGGGACTCAGCCATGAGTCCAACTGTGTGACCTTTGGGGCTCAATCCTATTGCAACTTGCTAGTGTTGATGCAGCTGCAATGCAGCCCCCCCCCCCAGATAAGGGCACAAATATTTCTTTACCTTGAGGATGTCTCCATGACTGCCCCACCACAGGATGCAGTGTACACCTCATTGGCACAGCTGCATCAGTGCTGGCAAGTTGGATAGGATTGGGCCCTTGGTCAATCAGCTTAGCTGAGCCTAGCCCAAAGGGTTGCTATGAGTGAAAATGCAGAGCGGAGAGCAGAATCCCATCCATACTACCCAGAGCACCTTGGCTCAGGATTCAAATGGAGAGATAGATACAGTATTTCATTTAAAGCACTTGGTATCTTTAAATGTCACAAGAATTATTATCCTTGAGCCACAATCCTCGTTCGGAATGGAAAGTATACTAGTAAGTGCCTTTGAAAGTATTTGGATTTCACAACATCTTCAAATGCTGAACATTTCAGGAAAAAAAGGCAAATGAAAAACATTCTAAAATGCCTTTACAGAAAAATTGCAGTTGGAGAAGTGAAATCCAGATATTTAAAAATGTTTTAGCAATTTTTCATAATTACAGGCAGGAGTAATTTTGCTATAACTATTTCACATTTTTGTAGATGCAGCTATAAATT